>NC_072434.2:13042803-13345833 GCF_028878055.3 Symphalangus syndactylus
AGTGTAATCTCTGGCTCTTTATATGATTAAATGATGGTAGGGGATTTCTAAAAAGGAAACTTTTCTTAATATTTTTACTAAAATTTCATTTGTACTTTTTTGTAATTCTACTCCTGAAGCTATTTTTTTTTTGGATACCTAAGGAACATACATTGCTAAATATTTGAAAAGGAAAACAAAGGCAGTAAAAGATGGAAAAATCTGATGAAACACAAAAAAACAGACCAAAATATGTCCTCAGAACTTATTGCAAAATATATACTTCAACTCACTCATATCCACAATGTTCTTCGGGAAAACAATTTATACATCAGTGGTTCTGATATTTTAGTGTATGCTACTATCACTTGGGCAATTTGTTTAAAATAGATTCCTAGGCTGCTTTCCAGTGATTCTGATTTAGTGGATCTAGTGTTGAGTCCCTGAAATAGACACTGTGCGTATTCGATAAGATTCTGATGCAAATGATTGGCAGAGCTTACTCAGAAATTCTGTAGGACATAAGAGGGTAGTGGATCTGTTTCAGAACAAACACTTCAGCTATTCATTTTGCATTTTAAATACTGATTTTTAAAGAGTGGCATTTCTAATGTAATATAAAAGTGAAAAATATTTTCCAAAGGTAAACAAGTCTAAGTTCTTATTAAAAGATGAAAGGAAAAGGAAATATTGTATATGAGTTGTAAACTTTTGTTTGCATTTACAATATAAGATAGCTGTTCACTAGTGAAGAACTACATATATAAATCTACATTTTTTTTTTTTTTGAGACAGGGTCTCGCTCTGTCACCCAGGCTAGAGTACAACGGTGTGACCATGGCTCACTGCAGCCTCAATCTCCCAGCCTCAAGCAATCCTCCCACCTCAGTCTCCCAAGTAGCTGGGACCACAGGCATGTGTCACCATACCCGATTAATTTTTTAGAACATCACACATCGGGGCCTGTTGTGGGGTGGGGGGAGGGGGGAGGGATAGCATTAGGAGATATACCTAATGTTAAATGACCAGTTAATGGGTGCAGCACACCAACATGGCACATGTATACATATGTAACAAACATGCACGTTGTGCACATGTACCCTAAAACTTAAAGTATAATAAAACCAAACCAAACCAAAAAAAAAAAAAGACAGAAAAAAACAAAAAACAAAAAAAAACATTTTTTGTAGAGACTGGGTCTCCCAATGTTGTCCAGGTTGGTCTCGAACTTCTGACCTCAAGCGATCCTCCTGCCTTGGCCTTCCAAAGTGCTAGGATTACAGGCGTGAGCCACTACACCTGGCCTTAAAAATCTACCTTGAAAATAATTAATAGTCATAGATCTAATCATCCTGCTTTATTTTATTGAGATGGATTTTCGCTTTTTGCCCAGGCTGGAGTGCAATGGCGCGACATTGGGCACAATCTGCAACCTCTGCCTCCCAGGTTCACGCCATTCTCCTGCCTCAGACTCCCGGGTAGCTGGGACTACAGGCGCCAGCCCCCATGCTCAGCTAATTTTTGGTATTTTTAGTAGAGATGAGGTCTCACCATGTTGGCCAGGCTGGTCACGAACTACTGACCTCAGGTGATCCACCCACCTCGACCTCCCAAAGGGCTGGGATTACAGGAGTGAGCCACTGTGCCCTGCCCTGATCATCCAATTTTAAAAATAAAATATTACATACTTGGAAAGAGAGGAGAAACTTAAAGGAGAAATTATTCATTTTAGGTACATTCGTCCAAAAAGATAGTTTCCTATTAAAGCATAAATTTGAAGACCGCTACCAAAATTCCTGGTTGTAAGCCACAGTGAACACTGTTGGTTGCCTGCTCAACAGCCACTGCCAACCTCTTCATTTCTTGTTGGAAGGTCTCTCCTCCTACTTTGGAGACTAAAAATGCCAGCACTTGCATTTCTAGTCTTTCTGGCAGATGCCATGGGTATATGACTAAATCCTAGCCAATGGAATCTAAGAGGAAGTTTGCTGAGGGCATCTGCTGTAGCCTTCACCAACACAGCCATACTTACACTGTCACCTCCCCTGCCAAATTTCTCAATGGAGGGTCTCCTTAGCAACTCCCTGAGGATCTCCACTTACAGACTGCTCAAGCCACTGCCCTGGGAGTGAGGGTGAGAATGGGAAATATATCTACCTCATTATCCAATGAAAATAAAGTCTAAGTGGTACTTACGTTCTCCTAGAATCTTTAGTGCTTTTATAATACTCAGCCTTAGTTCAAACTTCCGAACACTGTCTACATGCTGACTTGCAAATGAACTTTTAACTTATAAATGAGTATGGGACCACAACACGTTCATTAGGTAGGGACTACCTGTGAAAGCACATTTTACCATTTTTCCTATTTTAAATATCCAAGCCCCTGCCCACTCAACAGCCATAGAACCCCATCCACTAAGGAACATAACATTATCAAAAGCCTCTACTTCTTTCTCTATATGTCACTCACACAATTTAGTAAACTGTTAAATTGATCAGAGCTATGAAATTTTAAGTGAGTTAACATATTTCATGATACATTCTAGGGTACAGAACCATAAAAGATTCAGAGGAAAATGGTGAGAAACATCCAAAAGGACCAAAATTTAAAAAGAAATGGCAAGGATCCACAAAGAGAATTCAGCACTTTTTCATAAAATTATTTTGGTCATAATATATTTTCAGCAGCATACCAGTACTGATGATGAAAAGAGTACTTTTAGTTCTCATTTCTGGATCTACTTTACATTGTATTTTTGTCCTAAAAATCACAATCTTGACATTTTAGGGATTCTGAAAGATTTTCACATCTAATAAAAAACAAATTACATGGGAATAAAAACATGTTCATACTTTAAACTTGGTTCTATCAACAATCCCAGACAAATCTAATCCCCTTTCAGGTCAAATTTAGTGTTACAAAGATATAATGATAAAGTATAGAATAGCTAAAAGAACAGACTGTGAAGACAGATGAATTTAAATCCTCACTCTGCCTCTTCCTAAGCATGTGACTTTGGGCAATTCAGTTAACCTTTCTATGCCTTTTTTTTTTTTTGGCCATAAATTAAGGATAATAGTACCTATCTCAGGGGTAAACGTGTTAATATGTATCATGCTTAAAATTGCACCCAGTACACGGAAGCACTATTCAAGTTGAAGAATGTAAGTGGACGTTGCCTTTCTGTTTTTTTTTTTCTTGAGACGGAGTCTCACTCTGTCACCAAGCTGGAGTGCAGTGGGGTGATCTCAGCTCACAGTAGCCTCTGACTCCTTGGTTCAAGCAATTCTCTTGCCTCAGCCCCCCGCGTAGCTGGGATTACAGGCGCGTACCACCACACCCAGCGAATTTTTGTATTTTTCGTAGAGACGGGGTTTTACCGTGTTGGCCAGGATGATCTCGATCTCCTGACCTCCTGATCTGCCCTCCTCGGCCTCCCAAAGTGCTGGGATTACAGGCGTGAGCCACCGTGCCTGGCCGGACATTGCCTTTCTTTACCTCTTTCCACTAATGTAATTATTCTTAGACATTATATGTTAAGAAACCATTTTAACTAGAATCAAACCCTGGTTATGACTGGCAGTGTTTTAGTATAGCATGGACTGCCTAGATATAATTTTAAAATCTGAAAACCTTATTGTATCATTAATACTAAACTTCTGTGAACTACATCAGTCAGGAATCAGTGAAGGAAACAGAAATCACTTCGGGTATTTTAAGAAAGAGATTTAATTCAGAAAATTAGGTGCTTACAAAATTGTTAGAAGAGCTGGAGTAGCAAGGTTTAGGCTAGTTCTGCAGAAATGACTCCTAGAACACTGAAAAGCTGATCCCCCAAAGGAGCTACTATGTAGTGGGAAGGCAGGAAGATATGACTTAATACACATACTATCTTAGTTTGATCAAGAGATCAGAAAGTCTTCATGGCCATTGCAATTATCTCTTAGCGTACATGAAGCTGTAAACTAGCTACTATACACCATAGAATACCATGAAGCCCTAAAAAGGAATGAAATCATATCCTTTGCAGCAACACCAATGCAGCTGGAGGCCATTACCCTAAGTGAATTAGCTCAGAAACAGAAAATCAAATCCACATGTTCTCACTTGTAAGTGGGAACTAAATAATAGGTACACATAGACATAAAGATGGAAACAATAGACTCTGGGAATTTCAAAATGGGGGAGGGTGGGATGGGGGTAAGGACTGAGAAACTACTCATTGGGTACTGTGCTCACTATTTGGGTGATGGGTTCAATAGAAGCTCAAACTCCAGCATTATGCAATATATCCTTGTAACAAACATGGACACTTACCCCCTGAATCTAAAAAAAAAGAAAAAGAATGTTACTGGAGGAGGAAAAACATCTTTCCTTGAACTTGCCTGCCTGAAGCAGTAAGAAAATGGCCTCTGCCTTCACTTTAACTTCGCAAATCATGCACAAATGTGTTTAATTGCTGGAACCTGATTAGCATCCAGAACGCTACAGAATCTCAAACATATTTCTCTTGAAGTACAGGAAAAAAAAAAAAGAAAAAACTACAAAGGGCTGGGAATATTTGTAGTTTGCCAAGCAATCAAACGTTAACACAGTGACTTTGGGATAGTCAAAGTCATAAAAGTACAGTTTTGTCATCTGTAAAATGGGGATTAAATAATGACACCTACCCATAATAGTGTTGGGTTTAGAATTTAAGGAGATTATACATACAAAACACTTAACATAGTGAACATCATGTTTACCATTTTGAAGCCTTAGCTTAACTGTCTTGTTGCATCTAGCTTTGCAGCTGAAAAGTTTGATGCCCTTCTGCTCTTTCTAATTTTTATGTCATCTGGGGGTCTTTTACCCCTGGTGTTCTAAAATTTCACAATGATGTGTCTAGGTCTGGACTTTTTCATTTATTGTTCAGATCCTTTATTTGGAGACAAGCTCTTCAGTTTTGGCACATTGCCTTGTATTTTTAAGACAACTTCCTCCCCTCTGTTTTCTTTCTTTATGAATCACCTGTTAGTCATATGTTAAATCCTCCTGGATTGTCTAAGTCTCTAATCCTTTTTTAAATCTTTCCATCTGTTTCTTTTCCACTCTATTTTCCTTTTATATTTCCTGGAGGTTTTTTTTTTTTCATTTCTGTCTTCTAATTAATGGGTTAGCAAACCTTTTCTGTAAAGGGCCAGACAGTAAATTTTTTGGTTTCATAAGCATATGATCTCTGTCATAACTACTCACTCTGCTGTTGTAGCACGAAAGCAGCCATAGACAATATGAAAACAAATAGGCAGTGCTGGGTTCCAGTACACCTTTCTTTACAAAAACAGGTGGAAGGCCATAGTTTGCCAATCTTCGTACTGACCCTTCTACTATTTGTTTTGGCGATCATACTTGTAATTTACAAGAGCCCCTTTTTTCTATGACTGTTCCTTTTTCTGAGCATTTTTTCTCTTTTAAAAAAAATTTGTCTTCTCAAATCTTTCTGAAAACACTAATTAAAATTAGTTTTTAGTTTTCTTGTCATCTTTCCATTATGGACTCTTTCTGTTGCATAGTTTTATTTTCTGTTTATCCTGGATTTTCTCTTTCCTGGTGGAGGCTTTCCCTTAGTGTCTCCTCAGCCATGATGGCCTGTTTATATTTAAGAATACATTCCCCAAAAAACTCTAAACGTTTAAATGCAGCTTGTTCACTGACAGGCATAAACATGATTAGATGGAGATAAGGCAATTTCCCTGGGGACTCCTAAATGTCAGTATGGGGCAATCTTTGCTTGGAATCTTGAGTTTTTCCAGAGAAGAAACTTATGATATTTACTGCCCAAGGGCTAGACACAAGCCTGACACTATTCTTCATGTTGGATGGAAATACAACTATACATCTTACAGGCTTTTAGTGATTATCTTGTTTTTAATCCCCAGATTCATGCTACCCCATGCTGTACCTGGTAGTATTCATGGTTCTGTGATCAGATTAGTTCTCTCCTTCTGTGTGCACTTTATGCTCGGTTATCTGCATTCTTTATAATGAGTCAGTTACCAGCCTCCATCCACAATGTCTTCAGAAGGTGGTATGTCTCATCTGCTGATGCCCTCTTTCCAGCTATTTGGACTTTATGGGTATAAATGTGAATGTATATATATGCATTTATTGTTGTAAACTATGATACTATCATTTCAGTGGAGATTACAGGAAGAATAAATAATTACATGTGCCTAATCCACTATCTTTAACTGTAAAAGTGAACTCTTTGTTGCATTTTCTTTTGGCAGTGCCAGTCCAGGCCAACTTGTTTAACACATACTATGACTTGTCAGATATTTAAGTATTTCATGTTCAATCATATTTTTATAAATTAAACACTTGGATTCACGAACTGTGATAACTGGACACAGTTGAGTATTTAGGAAAGGCTTTGTTATGCAAATCTATTATTTAAGTAAGATGTAAAAGAGAATGTCCCAAGAGAGCAAATTCATGTACTATAAAAGCACAAATTTATTTACAAACTACTGATATGCAAATCATAAGGTGAATATACAGATTATATTAATCTTACAATTCACGGTATGGAATATTGTTTACAGTTATTCACTGACCCTCACTGTTGATACTAGGCTTGGCCATAAGACTTGCTTTTAGATCAGAAGTAAGCAAACTACAGGATGCAAACTGAATGTGGCATGTGGTCTGTTTTTTTGTACAGCCAGCATGCTAAGAAAGGTTTTACATTTTTAAAAAGAATTGTAAAAAAAAATGCGACAGAGACCATATGTGGAACCTAAAAAAAAAAAAAAATGAACTCTCTGGCACTTTACAGAAAAAGTTTGCCAACCCCTGCTTTAGACAATGAAATGTAAATGGAAGTGGCATGTGTCAATTTTGGGCAAAAGCTTTAAAAGACAAGGATTAGTTTGCTGTGCTCTCTGCCATGACAACCAACAAAGTTTCAGAAAGAACCTGCCCAATCAGTCTGGATCTTATAGTAAAGAAAACATGGAATAGAGCCATAATTGACCCACAATAAACATGTGGCGTAAGTACCTTTGTTGTGGGCATTTAAAACTTTCAGGATTTGGTACCTCAGAATAGCCTGGTTTAA
This sequence comes from Symphalangus syndactylus, assembly GCF_028878055.3. Lineage (NCBI taxonomy): Eukaryota > Metazoa > Chordata > Mammalia > Primates > Hylobatidae > Symphalangus > Symphalangus syndactylus. Next base: position 13,049,885 of record NC_072434.2, read on the forward strand.
GCTGCTTGATATGTGTCAATGTAATATGAGTTACCACGTATGCCTGAAAATAATAAAAGTGCATTTATTTAAAGAATATTTATAATTCAGTCTTCTTAATAATTACTCAGAATATATTTCTTTCTTTTTTTTTTTTGAAACGGAGTCTCACTCTGTCGCCTAGGCTAGAGTGCAGTGGCACAATCTCGGCTCACTGCAAGCTCCGCCTCCTGGGTTCACGCCATTCTCCTGCCTCAGCCTCCCCAGTAGCTGGGACTACAGGCGCCCGCCACCACGCCCGGCTAATTTTTTGTATTTTTAGTAGAGACAGAGTTTCACCATGTTAGCCAGGATGGTCTCGATCTCCTGACCTTGTGATCCGCCCACCTCGGCCTCCCAAAGTGCTGGGATTACAGGTGTGAGTCACCGTGCCTGGCCCTACTCAGAATATATTTCTAAAAAGTTATATCTCAAAAACATTTGAGGCTTGAATTATATTTAGTTCCTGAAAACAGTTATTACTAGCTACTTCTGTTGTAATAACAGTACTTTTACCCTCTTCTTTTCCAGCTTGGTATGTTCCTTCTGATTTTGAAACTTCAAAAAATACAATGCAGTGATTTTTTACTTGCAGACTAGTATCTAATTAAGATTACCACAAAATTAGAACATTAAATTTATTCATACATGGATAAGATCAAATAAAAATAGCATTTAGCAAGTTCCCACTTTTGTCAGCTGCTGTTCTACGGACTCTACATGGACTATCTCCTTTAATCCTCACAAAAAATCTATAAGGTAGCTATTATCATTACTATCTCTTTTTACAAATGAAGAAAATGAGGCACAGAGAGGCTGAATATTTACCCAAGGACACACAGTTGGGATGAAGTGGGATCCACGATGTGAATCCAGAGACTGCAGATGCTCCCGACTTTATACCAACCCTCATAAATGCAAACATAAACTTGGTCTTGAATATCTAACAATTTTGGCACTAAAATGGCAGATTTATCCTACCTAGTAATTCTTTAATATTTTGTGACAAATCACAAATGAGCTGGTATAAAAATTTTTCTTAACTTCAACACAGCTTAAGGGACAGTGCTAATTTTCATTTCAGGGAGAAATATACCACTGAAAGTAAATTGACTAACAAAAAAGGTACTTCTAATATGCTGCTTTCCATAAACTAAAATATATCTTATTCTCTTTAGATATGTTATAACTTTTATTATACAAATTATAGTCACGTGTCAATGACACACAAACGTTCTGAGAAATGCACTGTTTGGCAATTTTGTCATTGTGGGAACATCATAGAGTTACACAAACCTAGATGGTATAGCCTATTGCTCCTAAGCTACCAACCTGTACAGCATGTTACTGTACTGAACACTGTAGGCAACTGTAACTCAATGGTAAGTATTTGTGTATCTAAGCATCTTTAAACATATAAAAGGTACAGTAGCTTCTTGGGAGGCTGATGAGCCCAGGAGGTCAAGGTTGCAGTGAATCTTGATTGTGCCACTGCACTCCAGCCTAACCGCGTGACCCTACCTCAAACAACACAAAACACAGCAAAAACACCAAAAAAAATGTACAGTAATAAGATCGTGTAATAATTTGGGATCACCATCAATTATGTGATCTGTTGTTGACTGAAACATTATGTGTGGTGCATGACTGTGTATAATTTGATTATAATATCAGGTAATTCCAAAATAAAACTATGTGCACCAAACTTAAGTTTTCAGTTTCTATTAGTTCTGTTAGCTTTTTCTACTAGAAAAAAAAAAATGTAATTTAGTACCATTCTCATCATTAGCTGCCCCAAAAGTGACTGACTATAAAAAGGACATGGTAAATAGCTAAGGTATAGCCTATAATAACAATTCTAAGAGATATAGGAAATAAAATAATGTACACCTTTTGTAAGATCAGAGAATATCGTTACAAAAAATGGTAGAATTACTCAAATTAAATTAAGGACACCTGTTTTATCTCAGTGAAGCAACTAATATTTGTTAGTTCAAAGGTTTTCACATACTTTACCTCGTTTAATCTTCACAACCTTGTGAAGTACCCAGGTAAGCTGGCACTACTATTTCAATTCTAACATGTGTACTATGGAGAATTAGCCTTTTTACCAGAACATCTTTGCATAATCAACACCTAAAAATGTGTATTTTACTCTAACAGGAGCTCTGGGAATACAAACACGTGGTACTTGCAGGAGTATGTTCATTTTCAATGATGGAAATTTACATCTATTTGCTTAAAATAAACATCAGGAAATTTATATACTGGCTCATCATGAACAATAACTTTATGGCCAGAATTATTCTTTTCCCTGCATAAAATTCAATGTAACTTTCAAATAGATATCTTTCTGACTCATTATAAGTCTCTACCGAATCCATAGCACAAATGTGATTATGAGACTGGAAACCTGCTAATAAACAATTTCATTCAATTTAAAATGTTTAAAATTAAGTTCCTTTGTCTTAGGGCTGCATTCAGTATTTCTTAAGTTCTATTCTAAGAACATAAATACATCAAGGATAAAAACTGCCCCTTTTCTAAATTAAATCTCAAGTTTTCTGGAGAGAAAAACATTTTTGCAATTAGTGTCTCCCAGTTTTCTTTAAATTCTCACCATCTGCCTAAATGGACACTACTTTGGAAAACTAGCATTAAATCCTGTCCACCTCGAAATAACTGTCTCAGCAGATATATCCATAACTCTTGGAAGAAATATCCTCACTACTGCTAAATTCAGAGGAAAGACTACAAGCAATGTAATTACTAGTAGTTAGTTTATAAAATATATTCTTATAAAATACATATTCATATCTATCATTAAAAATAGTATTAAACATTTTTCAAATGAAGCACCTATTATTTTAAATCATCAGTCAAGATTTTGAATACAAAATATGAGAATTAAGGATTTTGGTTTTAAAACATACTTGTATACTTTCTTGTTATTTTAGATTAGCATGATGGGGAAGATGATTAAAGAAAAGAATAAAACATTGCTTCTGTTTGCTATTTCTTTCATTTGTAAAGGGTAGACCTCAAGAACAACCTCACTCAATGTTACTGTTCATTTAATTATCACCCATCCACCAAATGGTAAGATAATAAACAAGAAACACAGTGGATATAACTATTATTATTATAAAACAATCAGCAGAGGTGGACGGATCACCTGAGGTCAGGAGTTCGAGACCAGCCTGGCCAACATGATGAAACCTCGTCTCTACTAAAAATACAAAAATATTAGCCAGGCATGGTGGCGGGTGCCTGTAATCTCAGCTACTTGGGAGGCTGAAGCAGGAGAATCACTTGAACTGGGAGGCGGAGGTTGCAGTGAGCTGAGATCACGCCATTGCACTCCAGCCTGGATAATGAAAGCAAGACTCCATCTCAAAAAACAAAAACAAAAACAAAAACAAAAAACAATCAACACAAAAGGGAACTTACTCGGGAACACTGTAATGTAATAAAAATGCTTCCTTAAAGTAAAATATATATAATTTCACAGATGTTGATAATAATGAAGAAGGCATGTTTTCAGGATGTCCATAATCTAGATACTCCCCAAAGAAATAATTTTTGAAATAAGAGTTAATATTTAGAATTTGAATGTTGTCTCCCTATGATGTTTTTATAAGAAACACTATTTTATCCCCTCTTTCTTAATTTAATAAATTTTAGAGTGTACTTAACTACAGAATATGCTGCTTGCTTGGACCCATTTATCTGTTATAATCTACCATAAAATGGTCAAGTAGTATTCTCTTTCCATAAAACATTTGTTAATCTCTCTCATTAGCATTACAAACAACTAAAGTTGGTATCATGAAGAAATAAATTGCTTAAAATAAAATAGAGCAGCAAAGGAAAACAATACCTGTGCTTTAAGCTTATTCTTTCATTTTCTGGCTCATTTTTGGAAAACATAATACACACTTGTTGGTTGCTGACAGTAAAGGGATTAGCATTTGGATGGCTCAACAAAATGAATCCCAATTTAGGTGCTTGATGTTCTTTATTCTCTATATTAAATACTTTAAAAAGCAGTTTTACATATTGAAATTTGTTTTTCTCAGTCTTCCTGCACGTTCAAAATTTCATGAGACTTGACCTTTAAACTTGACTTTTTTCCTACAAAACTAAAAATCTGACTTAAACAAAAGGCTTTCTTTTATGACCTGTTTTAGTTTCTTCCTTTCACTAAAAGACTTATCTGATAACAATTCTTTGTGTGAGACTGCAGTTATTCCTCTCAACTAATAATATATGCTCATTTACTTTCTCTGTGAATAATTGTCTCTAAACAGGTCTATAATCATTGAGTTTTATACTAAAGTGAGCCATGACTCATTACTGTTGTTGTCTAGGGAACTAGAACACATGTAGCTTTCTCCTTCATGTAGTAATTTTTAACTGTGATTATTAGTTTATCATGAAGTATTTATTACAAATTGTTTTACAACGAAGAAGAGTAATCTACATTCAGAAAATGTAGATTTTTGCTGACAATGGTAGTTGTGAATTATAGTGAATATGAAAATGGATGAAGCTAAGTTTTGAAAGGTATTTCCTTATAATGTAAAGTATGATTCTTATAGGGACACACATCTGAATTATAGAGTATCAGCAATAATTTACCTCTTAAAAATAAAAATAACAGTATAAACATCAAACTGAATTGATTTAATCCATTAACATAAAAGATAGGCTATTTCTGACACATAGGAATTTTAGAAATTAAAGGTTGAAATTACAACTATCTACAAGTTCATCATTGTAGTAAGTCATAAAGAAGGTAGCTCACTCTTAAGAGTCTGTGGCATTATACTCTTGACTGAGAAATGGCGTACACACATATGTCCCTAATTAATCAATTATTATTTAAAAATAAAACAACTCCTGATGTGTTCCTATTTAAATACCCTGAGATGCATGCTTATTGCATTCCAGGTTATAAAAGATTCTTACTAGGACCAGGATACTGACACCTCTCAAGAAATAATATTATATTATATGAAACTGAGTAAGAATTTAAGAATGATCAGATTTACTTGAACACGTTGATGAATAAATTTAATAAGTGTTCATTGAACACCTATGTTTTAGATGCTATGAAAAATACCACATAAATAAAAGTCTCTCTTCTCCAAGTGTTTAAAATTTAGATGAAGATATAAAACAATGAGTTCAGGATGGGCATGGTGGCTCATGCCTGTAATCCCAACACTTTGGGAGGCCAAGGTGGGCAGACCACTTGAAGTCAGGAGTTTGAGACCAGCCTGGCCAACATGGTGAAACCCCACCTCTACCAAAAATACAAAAATTAGCCGGACATGGTGGCACATGCCTGTGGTCCTGGCTACTTGGGAGGCTGAGGCAGGAAAATCACTTGAAACCAGGAACCTGGGAGGTGGAGGTTGCAGTGAGCTGAGATTGTGCCACTTCACTCCAGCCTGGCAACAGAGTGAGACTCTTATCTCAAAACAAAACAAAACAAAACCAAAACAAGTTCAATAATATAAGATTAGCTGCAAAAATGAAACCAGAGGCAATAAACTCAGAGATAATATACATACCCTATAAACTTATTCACCCATCCATTCATTCAACATTTATATAGCAATAATTAGTGTCAGGCTTCTGGGCCCAAGCCTGCACATATACATCCAGATGGCCTGAAGTAACTGAAGAATGACAAAAGAAGTGAAAATGGCTGGTTCCTGCCTTAACTGATGACATTACCTTGTGAAATTCCTTCTCCTGGCTCAGAAGCGCCCCCACTGAGCACCTTGTGACCCCCGCCCCTGCTCGCCAGAGAACAACCCCTATTGACTAATTTTCCACTACCCACCCAAATACTATAAAATGGCCCCACCCCTATCTCCCTTCGCTGACTCTCTTTTCAGACTCAGCCCGCCTGCACCCAGGTGATTAAAAAGCTTTATTGCTCACACAAAGCCTGGTGGTCTCTTCACACAGATGTGCATGAAATTTGGTGCCGTGACTCGGATTGGGGGACCTCCCTTGGGAGATCAATCCCTTGTCCTCCTGCTCTTTGCTCCATGAGAAAGATCCACCTACGACCTCGGGTCCTCAGACCAACCAGCCCAAGGAACATCTCACCAATTTTAAATCGCGTAAGTGGCCTCTTTTTGCTCTCTTCTCCAACCTCTCACTATCCCTCAACCTCTTTCTCCTTTCAACCTTGCCGCCATCCTTCAATCTCTCCTTTCTCTTAATTTCAGTTCCTTTCCTTTTATGGTAGAGACAGAGGAGACACATTTTATCCATGAACCCAAAACTCCGGCGCTGGTAACGGACTCGGGAAGACAGTCTTCCCTTGGTGTTTAATCACTGCGGGGACGCCTGCTTGATTATTCACCCATGTTTCAGAGGTGTCTGATCACTGCGGGGATGCCTGCCTTGATCCTTCACCCTTAGTGGCAAGCACCACTTTCCTGGGGCACAAGCACCCACCAACCCTTCTCTCTGTGTCTCTACCCTCTCTTTTCTCTGGGCTTGCATCCTTCACTCTAGGCAACCTTCCACCCTCCATTCTTCCTTCTTCTCCCTTAGCCTGTGTTCTCAAGAACTTAAAACCTCTTCAACTTACACCTGACCTAAAACCTAAATGCCTTATTTTGTTCTGCAATGCTGCTTAACCCCAATACAAACTCAACAATGGTTCCAAATAGCCAGAAAATGGCACTTTCGATTTTCCCATCCTACAAGATCTAGATAATTCTTGTCATAAAATGGGCAAATGGTCTGAGATGCCTGACGTCCAGGCATTCTTTTACACATCAGTCCCTCCCTAGTCTCTGTTCCCAATGGAACTCGTCCCAAATATTCCTTTTTCCCCTCCTGCCTGTCCCCTCAGTCCCAACCCTAAGCGTTGCTAAGTCTTCCCAAACTTCCTTTTCTATGGACCCATCTGACCTCTCCCCTCCTCCCCAGGCTGCTCCTTGCTAGGCCGAGCCAGGTCCCAATTCTTCCTCAGCCTCTGCTCCCCCACCCTATAATCCTTTTATCACCTCCCCTCCTCACACCTGGTCCAGCTTACAGTTTCGTTCCATGGCTAGCCCTCCCCGACCTGCCCAACAATTTCATCTTAAAGAGGTGGCTGGAGCTAAAGGCACAGTCAAGGTTAATGCTCCTTTTTCTTTATCTGACTTCTCCCATATCAGTTAGCATTTAGGCTCTTTTTTATCAAATATAAAAACTCAGCCCAGCTCATGGCCTGTTTGGCAACAATCCTGAGATGCTTTACAGCCCTAGACCCTGAAGGGTCAGAAGGCCGTCTTATTCTCAATATGCATGTTATTACCCAATCCACTCCCAACATTAAATAAAGCTCCAAAAATTAAATTCTGGCCCTCAAACCCCACAACAGGACTTAATTAACCTTGCCTTCAAGGTGTACAATAATAGAGAAGAGTTGCAATTACCTGCCTCTGCTGTGAGAGGAACCCTAGCCACATCTCTAGCACACAAGAACTTCAAAACGCCTAAGCCACAGTGGTCAGGCATTCCTTCAGGACCTCCTCCCCCAAGACCTTGCTTTAAGTGCTGGAAATCTGGCCACTGGGCCAAGGAATGCCTGCAGCCCAGGATTCCTCTTAAGCCATATCCCATCTGTGAGGGACCCCACTGGAAATTGGACAGTCCAGCTTGCCTGGCAGCCACTCCCAGAGCCCCTGGAACTCTAGCCCAAGGCTCTCTGACTCCTTCCCAGATCTTCTCGGCTTAGCGGCTGAAGACTGACGCTGCCCAATTGCCTCAGAAGCCCCCTGGACCATCACAGATGCTTTCAGTAACTCTTACAGTGGAAGGTAAGTCCATCCCCTTCTTAATCAATATGGAGGCTACCAACTCCACATTACCTTCTTTTCAAGGGCCTATTTCCTTTGCCTCCATAACTGTTGTGGGTATTGATGGCCAGGCTTCTAAACCTCTTAAAACTCCCCAACTCTGGTGCCAACTTGGACAACATTCTTTTATGCGCTCCTTTTTAGTTATCCCCACCTGCCTAGCTCTCTTATTAGGTAGAGACATTTTAACTAAATTATCTGCTTCCCTATTCCTAGGCTACAGCCACACCTCATTGCCACCCTTTTCCCCAGTTCAAAGCCTCCTTCACATCCTCCCCTTGTATCTCCCCACCTTAATCCACAAGTATGGGACACCTCTACTCCCTCCTTAGCAACCGATCATGCGCCCCTTACCATCCCATTAAAACCTAATCACCCTTACCCCGCTCAACACCAATATCCCATCCCACAGTACGCTTTAAAAGGATTAAAGCCTGTTATCACTTGCCTGTTACAGCATGGCCTTTTAAAGCCTATAAACTCTCCTTACAATTCCCCCATTTTACCTGTCCAAAAACCAGACGAGTCTTACAAGTTAGTTCAGGATCTGCATCTTATCAACCAAATTGTTTTGCCTATCCACCTCATGGTGCCAAACCCATATACTCTCCTATCCTCAGTACCTCCCTCCACAACCCCTCCACAACCCATTATTCTGTTCTAGATAAACCTAGCTGGCCCCATAGATCCTAAATCCTTTCCCCACTCCCCCTTCCATTCCTTAAAAAACAGCTCCCACACTAGCTCTCCCTAACTCATCACTCCCTTTTCATTACACACAGCCGAAGTGCAGGGCTGTGCGGTCAGAGTTCTTACACAAGAGCCAGGACCACACCCTGTAGCCTTTTTGTCCAAACAACTTGACCTTACTGTTTTAGCCTAGCCCTCATATCTGCGTGCAGCGGCTGCCACTGCTTTAATACTTTTAGAGGCCCTCAAAATCAAAAACTATGCTCAACTCACTCTCTACAGTTCTCATAACTTGCAAAATCTATTTTCTTCCTCACACCTGATGCATATACTTTCTGCCCCCTTACACCACCTCTTAGCAAGCCGAACTCATTGCCTTAACTCGAGCCCTCACTCTTGCAAAAGACTACATGTCGATATTTATACTGACTCTAAATATGCCTTTCATATCCTGCACCACCATGCTGTTATGTAGGCAAAAAGAAGTTTCCTCACTACAGAAGGGTCCTCCATCATTAATGCCTCTTTAATAAAAACTCTTCTCAAGGCCACTTTACTTCCAAAGGAAGCTGCAGTCATTCACTGCAAGGGCCATCAAAAGGCATCAGATCCCATTGCTCAGGGAAACACTTCTGCTGACAAGGTAGCTAAGGCAGCAACTAGCTTCCAACTTCTGTCCCTCACTGTCAGTTTTTCTCCTTCTCATCGGTCACTCCCAAATACTCCCCCACTAAAACTTCCACTTATCAATCTCTTCCGACACAAAGCAAATGGTTTTTGGACAAAGGAAAGTATCTCCTTCCAGCCTCACGGGCCCATTCTATTCCGTCATCATTTCATAACCTCTTCCATGTAGGTTACAAGCCGCTAGCTGGCCTCTTAGAACCTCTCATTTCCTTTCCATCATGGAAATCTATCCTCAAGAAAATCACTTCTCAGTGTTCCATCTGCTATTCTACTCCTCCTCAGGGATTGTTCAGGCCCCCTCCCTTCCCTACACATCAAGCTCGGGGATTTGCCCCTGCCCGGGACTGCTTACTTACTCACATGCCCTGAGTCCGGAAACTAAAATACCTCTTGGTCTGGGTAGACACTTTCACTGGATGGGTAGAGGCCTTTCCCTCAGGGTCTGAGAAGGCCACTGCAGTCATTTCTTCCCTTCTGTCAGACATAATTCCTCGGTTTGGCCTTCCCATCTCTATACAGTCTGATAATGGACCAGCCTTTACTAGTCAAATCTCCCAAGCAGTTTCTCAGACTCTTGGTATTCAGTGGAACCTTCATACCCCTTACCGCCCTCAATCTTCAAGAAAGGTAAAATGGACTAATGGTCTTTTAAAAACACACCTCACCTCACAGCCTCCAACTTAAAAAGGAGGACTCTGTTAAGGATAGAACCCAAAAACTTGCCAACCAAGCAAGTAATTACGCTGAACCCCCTTAGGCACTCTCTAATTGGATGTCCTGGGTCCTCCCGATTCTTAGTCCTTTAATACCTGTTTTCCTCCTTCTATTATTCGGACCTTGTGTCTTGTTTACTTTTTCAATTCATACAAAACCGCATCCAGGCCATCACCAATCATTCTATACAACAAATGTTTCTTCTAACAACCCCACAATATTAGCCCTTACCACAAAATCTTCCTTCAGCTTAATCTCTCCCACTCTAGGTTCACATGCGGAACCTAACCCCGCTCAAAGCAGCCCTGGGAAACATCGCCCAGTATCTCTCCATACCACCCCCAAAAATGTTTGCCGCCCCAACACTTCAACAGTATTTTGTTTTATTTTTCATATTAACAGGAATGTCAGGCCTCTGGGCCCAAGCCTGCGTGTATACATCCGGATGGCCTGAAGTAACTGAATGACAAAAGAAGTGAAAATGGCCGGTTCCTGCCTTAACTGATGACATTACCTTGTGAAGTTCCTTCTCCTGGCTCAGAAACTCCCACACTGAGCACCTTGTGACCCCTGCCCCTGCCCACCAGAGAACAACTCCCTTTGACTGTAATTTTTCCACTACCCACCCAAATCCTATAAAATGGCCCTACCCCCATCTCCCTTCACTGACTCTCTTTCTGGACTCAGCCCGCCTGCACCCAGGTGATTAAAAAGCTTTATTGCTCACACAAAGCCTGTTTGGTGGTCTCTTCACACAGATGTGTGTGAAAATTAGTACTGGATTTTGGGTTTATATAGATAAGTTAAATGGTTTATGTTAACGTGGTGGCTCACACCTGTAATCCCAGCACTTTGGGAGGCCGAGGCGGGCAGATCACCTGAGGTTGGGAGTTCGAGACCAGCCTGACCAACATGGAGAAACCCCATCTCTACTAAAAATACAAAGTTAGCCGGGTGTGGTGGCGCATGCCTGTAATACCAGCTACTCGGGAGGCTGAGGCAGGAGAATCGCGTGAACCCAGGAGGCAGAGGTTGTGGTATGCCAAGATCACACCATTGCACTCCAGTCTGGGCAACAAGAATGAAACTCTGTCTCAAAAATAAGAATAATAATAACAATCTAATACATTTCTATGAAGATATGATTTAAATTAGACTTGTAGTGAAATCTGAGATTTAAATAGAATCAAATTATGACTGAGATTGACATTTTAGTATAATCCTTTACTATGTCTCCTTGGTACTCTTGATCTATGATAAACTCTTCTAGAACTTTAGTCTTTGCTTTGGACTCCCAACACCTTGTTTAATTGAAACGGAATTCTTCCCTGAGGATACTTCACTCCCTCTTGACTTTTCATTCTGGTTATTCCCTCATATCCCAAGTGACTCAAGATCAGGAAGCAAAGTTCTCTGCTGTTTCTCAAGCATTGCTCCTCTAAAAGTTGTGGAAAAGAACAACTATTTTCCTTTAAAGTTTGTATCATCTTGTCCTCCTATTTTGTCCTCCTGGACATTTCATCTTCATTCCTTGAACATTTCTTCTTTATTCCTTGAGAAAAATGGTCCTTGATTCAATCTTCTTTTTAAAAAATTTTTTTATTATACTTTAAGCTCTGGGATACATGTGCAGAATGTGCAGGTTTGTTACGTAGGTATACACGTGCCATGGTGGTTTGCTGCAACCATCAACCCATCATCTACATTAGGTATTTCTCCTTGCTATCCCTCCCCTAACCCCCAATCCCGACAGGCCTCAGTGTGTGATGTTCCCCTCCCTGTGTCCATGTGTTCTCACTGTTCAACTCCCACTTATGAGTGAGAACATGTGGTGTTTGGTTTTCTGTTCCTGTGTTAGTTTGCTGAGAATGATGGTTTCCAGCTTCATCCATTTCCCTGCAAAGAACATTAACTCATCCTTTTTAATGGCTGCATAGTATTCTATGGTGTGTATGTGCCACATTTTCTTTATCCAGTCTATCACTGATGGGCATTTGGGTTGCTTCCAAGTTTTGCTATTGTGAACAGTGCTGCAATAAACATACATGTGTACGTGTCTCTACAGTAGAATGATTTACAGTCCTTTGGGTATATACTCAGTAATGGGATTGCTGGGCAAAATGGTATTTCTGGTTCTAGATCCTTGAGGAATCACCACACTGTCTTCCACAATGGTTGAACTAATTTACAATCCCACCAACAGTGTAAAAGCATGCTTATTTCTCTAGCATCTGTTGTTTCCTGACTTCTTGTTGTTGTTTTGTTTTTTCTTTGTCTTTTTTTTTTTTTGAGACGGAGTCTTGCTCTGTTGCCAAGCTGGAATGCAGTGGTGCAATCCTGGCTCACTGCAACCTCCACCTCCCAGGTTCAAGCGACTCCCCTGCCTCAGCCTCCCAAGTAGCTGGGACTACAGGTGCACGCAACCATGCCCAGCTAATTTTTTGTGTTTTATTAGAGACGGGATTTCACCATGTTGGCCAGGATGGTTTCAACCTCCTGACCTTGTGATCTGCCCACCTCAGCCTCCCATAGTGCTAGGATTACAGGTGTGAGCCACCACGCCAGGCCTGTTTTCTGCCTTTTTAATGATCGCCATTCTAACTGGAGTGAGATGGTATCTTGTGGTTTTGATTTGCATTTCTTTAATGCCCAGTGATGATAAGCTTTTTTTCATGTTTGTTGGCTGCATAAATGTCTTCTTTTGAGAAGTGTCTGTTCATATCCTTTGCCCACTTTTTGATGGAGTTGTTTTTTTCTTGTAAATTTGATTCTGGATTCAACCTTCTTTTATACTTCAACTTCTGTCATCATCTTTTGTAACTTCAGCATCCACTCAGCCTATCTAAGAACCTAGCCCTCTTGACAATTATCCCTCTCCAGTAATTGTACCTTTTACTCTATCTCAGATGCCCACTTCCACCATCACACTCTGGACCCTTCTCCTTCCGCATCATATGAACTGAAAACATTCCCCTTTCAACCACAGTCTGCCATCCTTCAACACTTCTTGCTTAGCTACTCCTCTCACATCTCTTTCTTGATATCCTTGGGACTTTCAGTCCACTAACCTTTCTACTTCTCCTGCCCATGATCCCCTTTCTGGCTTCACTTCTCTCTTTATTCATTTCATGATCTACCATTTAAATAAATCCTTGAAAATACTCTAACACTTTTGCCTCTCTGTTTATATCCCAAACACATTGATTAACGGCTCTCTTCAGTTATTTGTCCTTTTTTTAAATCAAATCATTTGCATTAGTATTTAAACATACCCAAGGCTCTCCTCACCTCAAAAACATTCTCCCTAAACCCTTGCTTTCCAAATACTGTTCTCTCTTTCTTCCTACTGTTATAGCCAGATTTGGTGAAAAAATTGTCTAAATGACTGCCACTCTTGTTTGGATTCTAGCCCCTTCACAATATCCAAATTAGCCCCTGAATAGCTATCTATGACTTCCATATCCTAAATCCAACACACAGTTTTTAATATTCAGATTATTCTTTCCATCAGCAACATCTGACAAAGCTGATTATTCCTTCATGAACTTCATGCTTGGCTTTCATGATCTCTTATTGCCTCTTTCTTCCTACTTTACCTCTCTTTTCTCCAATTTTTAAATCTGGGGGTTCCTGAAGATCTCTTCTCACCCAAGACAATCATGTACTCTCATGTCTACTTCCAGAACTGCTTGTGTTGTGTTCACACAGAAGTGTAAGCGAGAGCCAGATTTAATGAAATACAGACATCTAAGAAAATAGTAAGTACCCTCTATGATTAGAACTTAAGAAAATTTAAGTTTTCACTGTGGTCCTGTGTTTTCTCCCATCCCTTCACTTATCTTAAATAATCCAGCAAGAAACTTACCTACTTATTCATCCCCACCAAACTGACCAGGGTCCAAATTCCCTGGCCCTTTCTGACCCTCCATTTTTTAACTGACAAATGATTATCATAAATAAACAAAGACAGAAATAAACAAAGATAGAAGTAAAAAAAAAATCACCATAAACCTAAACCATTCATAAATTGCTATTAGGTAAACATCCTGCAGGCATCATTCTATGAATATATACTAACAGAAAAAGGAATAGAAATACTTTTATAAAAATAGGATCAAACTATAGCTATTTTACTTAAAAATCCATTTTACCTTACATAAATTTATAGAAAAAATGAAATAAAATGAATAGTTGAACTTTACATAAATATTTCTTCCTTGCTGATTATTTTCTAAATAATCCTTCTCTAAGTTAAATAGGAGAGGGTTAGTCATTTTTCTTAACTACATTAGCATATTAGCATTCTTACATTTCTTCCCATCTGCCCTATGTCTGCCTTTCAGTTAAAAAAAATCAAATACAGTATTTTTTATACTGTCCAGATTTATAGCTATGATAGACAGACACTGTGATGCACTGTCAATCAAATGTCAGTACGGTTTTGTTGTGAATTGTGAGGACATAAGATGTGGGAGGGGCCAAGGGTGGAATGATATGGTTTGGCTGTTTCTCCACCCAAGTCTCACCTTGAATTGTAGTTGACAATTGTAATTGTCAATAGATAATTCCCTATGTATCTACGAAGAGACTGTTGCCCTAGCTGTCAGGAGGGCTGTTGCAAGACAGTCTTCAATGTCAGTCCCTTCAGGAACTGATTCAACTGTAAAGAACTGCCTCACCCAAGGTCACCCTTTCAGGGGTGCCCAAGGCTATGGGAGCCCATCTCTTGCATCAGCATGACCTGGATGTGAGACATGGAATCAAAGCAGATCATTTTGGAATTTTAAGGTTCAATGACTGCTCTATTGGATTTTGGACTTGGCATGGGGCCTGTAGCCCCCTTTGTTCTGGCCAATTCCCCCCACTTGGAACAGGTGTATTTATTCAATGCCTGTACCCCCATTGCATCTAAGAAGTAACTAACTTGCTTTTTATTTCACAGGCTCATAGGTGGAAGGGACTTACCTCGTCTCAGATGAGACTTTGGACTTAGACTTTTGACTTAATGCTGGAATGAGTTAAGACTTTGGGGTACTGTTGGGAAGGCAGGATTTTGTTTTGAAATGTGAGGACATGAGATTTGGGGGGGGCAGGGGCAGAATGATATGGTTTGGCTGTTTCCCTACCCAAGTATCACCTTGAATTGTAGTTCCCATAATCCTGCCTCCATGGGAGGAACCCTGTGGGACATAATTTAATCATGGGGGCAGTTACCCTCATGCTGTTCTCATAAGAGTAAGTTCGTTCTCAAGAGATCTGATGGTTTTATAAGGGGCTTTCCCCCTTTTCCTTGACACTTCTCCTTGTTGCTGTCATGCGGAGAAGGACATGTTTGCTTCCCCTTCTGCCATGATTGTAAGTTTCAAGATGCCTCCCCAGCCCTGTGGAACTGTGAGTCAAGTAAACCTCTTTCCTTTATAAATTACCCAGGCTTGGGTATGTCTTTATTGGCATCATGAGAACAGATTAATACAAGTGGCAACCAACATGCAATGACTGACTGATGGGGGTATAAAGGCCTGGCCATCTCAGCCCAAATGGGGACAACTCTGAAGGACTATTTTAGTTCCAGAATTCCCTGGGGGTTGGCTAAGACTGTCTTTGGGCATGCACTGCAGCTTGACTTCTCTCTGCCCAATCCTGCTTCCATCTCCTCTTTTATAAGTATGAATCCCAAGAGCACTCCTTAACAAACATTTGGCACACTAAACTCCCTCTCAGAGTCTGCTTCCCAGGTAATCGAATCTGCAACACCTATGGTGCCTTAGATTCTTTCAGAAGTAGACAACTGTGTTAGTCAATTCCCTGCTGTGTTAGGCCATTCTTATGTTGTTATAAAGACATACCTGGGCAATTTATAAAGAAAAGAGGTTTAATTGGCTCATAGTTCTGCAGGCTGTACAAGCATGGTGCAGCAATCTGCTCAGCTTCCGGGGAGGCCGCTGGGAGCTTTTACTCTCAGCAGAAGGTGAAAATGGAAGCAGCATGTCACATGAAGAGAGCAAGAGTGACAGAGGGAGAGGGGGAGATGCCACAGACCTTTAAACAATCAGATCTCATGAGAAATAATTTACTATCGTGTGGACGGCAGCAAGAGGATGGTGCTAAATTCGTGAGAAATCTGCCCCCAGGATCCAATCACCTCCCACCAGGCTCCACCTCCAACATTGGGGATTACACTTCAACATGTTCAACATGAGATTTGGAGGGGACATCCAAACTATATTACCTGCTTCATCTGATTCTCGACCGCAGGGGTTAATGTACTCCTTAGTCAGAAGAGCAAATGTTTTATCAGCCAGGGCAGATTATGCTACAGTAACAGAGAACTCCAAATTCTCAGCAGCTTAATTCAACAATGGTTTACTTCCTCCTTATACAACATATCGATTTTGGATTGGCAACAGAGGCTTCCTTCAAAGCTCAAAGAGACTCCATTTCCACACACGCTTCCATAGTAGTGAAAGCATTATTCTGATTCTTAAAGGTTACGAGCAGAAGATAAAAGCAGGTCACCTGGCCACACCTGAGTTCAACAGAGTGGGAATCCATGCTGCTTTTGCAGAGAGGAGCAACAGACCTTACCAAAGCAGGCTACATGCCAGAGCTGACTCACAAGTCATAGTTTGCAAACGCTGGTCAAAAGCAGTGATTCACAAACTTTAATGTATATCAGAATCATGTACAGTGCTTGTTAAAATACAGATTGCTGGGCCCTACCCTCACAGTTTTCATTCAGAAAGTTTCGGAGAGGGACTGAGAATCTGCACTTCTATCAAGTTCCAATGTGATGATGTTGTTGGTCCAGGAATCATACTTCAAGAACCATTTGTCTACAGAAAAAAAACTTCACAGGTACGCCTGCAGCTCATCTATTAATGTAGAGAACCTTATTTCAAGATGAAACACACCACAGCTTTGTCAAATATCAGTTTTCCTAAAAGGCAACTCATCAAAAACCATATATATAATAATGAAAATAAACCAGGATTTAATAGAGACTCCTATATTCTGAGAATTGTCCAATGTGTAGGTAGCATCACTATTATTATTGCTAGCCACTCTGAAGAGATCAGGCTAATTAAGTACTGTTTGTACAGGAAGGGTTGTGTGTATGTTTGTGAGAGAAAGAATAGAGTTTCATTATTAATCAATCAATAAATACAATAATATTAACAAATCTAATAAGCTGAAATTAGACATAAAACCAGGATGAAGAAAAAGGGAAAGGCTATTTTATGCAACTGTTACAGAGAGTAATGTAGTACCAAAAATGCAAGTGAAGAAATTAATTGGGGTTATATACTAAGAAAGAGTGCTATCTGAACAAAGCTGAGTATATAAGAGTTCAAATTATGAGACGGATATATACCATGGTAGGAAGGATAACTGAAAACATTCTAGCTACTGAGTTTGGCATAAGACAGTACTAAAGCAAGTAAATAGTAAACCATATGGCTATTTCACGATTCTTATTTGAAAACAACAGAAGCTAACTCTGACTCATAAAGTGGAGTAGTAATTTATTAAAGGACTAGGGATGAATAAAGAACCAAGTTAACGGTTAAGCTTCTCAAGAATGAAGTCTAAAAACCATACTACAGAATTGGTCAGGTGAGGAAAACCTGCTGCTGTTCTCACGGATTCTTTTCTGCCAAGGACTTTCCTCTATTGCAACTGTTAGTGGCCCAGCACCAATACCATCTCCGCATCAGCAGAGCTATTTTATAACAAAATTACTATTGCCTCTGAACACCAGATACCTCCACCATCAACTTCAAGGACACATGATCTGAGTGCAGTGTCTGCTTCTTTGTTCAGCCTGTATCGAGGTTTCTTGAAAATGAGTATGAGTGGCAGAGTCTAGGTCACACAGCTCCTGCCATATCTACCAGTAAGATGGGGAAAGTCAATTTTATGGCTTACCTTAGGGAGGTAGACATAGTTATTCCCAGATAGTTACTGAAAAGGTGGAAGAGAAAACATAATACATGTCTGCCACAAAATGTCATATCAAGCATACAAAACTCACCTAAAATTCACCAATTTCTGTTCCTACCTAACTCCTTCCCCAGTATATACTAGCATAATTAGACAACATCAGAGATGGATAGGCCTTTAGAGATCACTTGGTCTAATCCTCTCATTTCACTAATGAGAAACCTGATGCCCAAAATAATCAGATGATTTACTTAGTTTACATGGCTAGTCAGTAGAAAGAAATTATGCTTTTTAAACTCTTAGTATATTTTCTATCATGCAATGATCAAGACGGCACACTTCAAACTGTATCTTTAATGTTAAACTTTTTTTTTTTTTTTTTTGAGACGGAGTCTTGCTCTGTCATCAGGGCTGGAGTACAGTGGCACGATCTCAGCTCACTGCAAGCTCTGCCTCCCAGGTTCACACTATTCTCCTGCCTCAGCCTCCCGAGTAGCTGGGACTACAGGCACCCGCAACCACGCCCAGCTAATTTTTTGTATTTTTAGTAGAGATGGGGTTTCATCGTGTTAGCCAGGATGGTCTCAATCTCCTGACCTCATGATCTGCCCGCCTTGGCCTCCCAAAGTGCTGGGATTACAGGCCTGAGCCACTGTGCCCAGCCTTAATGTTAAACTTTAATCTTATTCTCAGGGAAACTCACTGTTTAGTCCTCAGAAAGTCATTTTGGTGACATTGGTCTTTTTTTTCTCTCAATCAGTTCCTGCAAAACTAGCTATAAAGTTAAATTTTATACGCAAAATTCTATTTTCCTATTATTATCTGTGAAAAAAACTGCAAGTTTAAATGTGTTTTAATGGTAGTTTGCAAGTTCTTTGGCTGGATTAAAACTTTTCCTTACCAAAAGTTACAATAAAAATGACAACAATAATAAGTGATTATTCAAAAGCTACTAGAAGGCCTGGCATGGTGCCTCATGCCTGTAATCCCAGCGTTTTGGGAGACTGATGTGAGAGAACCGCTTCAGGCCAGGAGTTCAAGACTAGCCTGGAAAACACAGCAATACCCCATTTCTAAAAAAAAAAAAAAAAAAAAATTAGCCAGGCCTGGTGGTGTGCACCTGTAGTCCTAGCTATTCGAGAGGCTGAGGTGGGAGGATTGCTTAAGCCCAGGAGTTTCAGGCTACAGTCAGCCATGATTGCACTACTACACCCCAGCCTGGGTGACCCTGACTTTTCCCAGAGTGAGACCTTGACTCTTGCCAGAGTGAGACCTTGACTCTGGGGAAAAAAGGCAACTAGAACAAATGTTTAATTATGAGTGTATCTCTTACAGATATATTATTGCATATTACAAAAATTAGAGCCAAACTCACCCAAGTAAACTGCAATCACAAGATCTCCCCACAAAGTTAATATTAAAACTTAAGCAGAGAGAACATTATTAATACTATAATATATATAGAATATATACATTCTATTGGTATATTTTAACGACTAAACAACTGATAGCACAGAAACCAAAAGCAATCAATGAGATTTTGAGAAGGTGGAGAAAGAAGGAAAGCAACAAAGAAGAACAGTTAAATACAGGGTACTGAATTTGAGAAGCATGTCAACACAGAGAAAGGGCAGAAAGAAGATGGATAGTTTTATTCAAATATAAATGTTACATCTTTAGAGGGGAACAACAGACAATGGGGCCTATCAGAGGGTGGCAGGTGGGAGAAGATAGAGGATCAGGAAAATTAACTATTAGGTCCTGGGCTTTATACCTGGGTGATGAAATAATCTGTAAAACAAACCCTCATGACACAAGTTTACCTATATAACAAACCTGCACATGTACCCCTGAACTTAAAATAAAAGTTAAAAAAAAGAAATGTTATGTCTTACAAGCTATTTATTTAGCACTTTTTCCTCAGAAATTATTGTACTGGTTGGCAGAAAAAGATTACAGAATCAATGACTAGAAGCTAACACATGTAATGTAGGTCCATTAAAAAATTGCTTAGTTTGAACAGAGATAAGACAGTATTATTTTCTATAGCTTCATTCTCTTTGTGAAATGAATGTAATTAAAACATAATTGGGAACAGATAAATTACATACCTCTGGATGACAGTCTTTCTCTTCTAATTTAAATGAGTTATTTCTATATAAGGATGTATTTTCCACAGAATAACTAGTGATCACTCAGACCAAATAATGAAAAAGTTTAGAAATCATATTAATAACTGTAGATTATTAAATTTTATGAAAAATTTGTTCTTTCCCCCCAAAATATTGCCTGTGCTCTCTTTTTTCTCCCCTCTTTTAAGCTGCTATTATTTTAAAAAGGCATTTCCCAAAAATAATTCTGAAAATTTAAAAGGATAACAAGTTATCAATTTTCCCAACAGAGATTAAGTCTTATCCTAGAAACCCATATGAATATACTATATTTACCATCATCATTTTGTACTTAAAGACATTGGAATCATTTAGTTAAACTGGTATGGTGCTGACTGTGAATCAAGGTATTACAACATAAAATGTTGCCTGATGTAAATGCAATGAGACCCTAAACTACTTGATTGTTAAATGTGTAAAAGCTTACACATTTAAAAGCTTAAAACAACACTAAAATAGTATACCTTTATTTTAAAATATAAATCTATTCTAAAATCTGTATATTTATATTTTAAAAAATGTTTTGTATTCAATATAACAGAGAGGAATAAATATAAACCATAATGCACACTTATAGCATATCACAGATTTTTTCATAATCTAAATAACTATGTGGCATAATGTATCTCCCTGGTTTAAATAAACAGTGCAGACATTTCTCTCCTGTGATTTGCAATGCCTTGTGGGAATTTAGTTAAAAATATGAAGACAGAGAGATTTATATGTGATTATCATCTGGAGGACAAAAAGAGAAAAGAGAGAACTAGCTCAAAGTACTAAGCTTAAGGGTTCTCCTGAAATACTTCACAATCTGTTTAAAAAGGGTGGAAAGTCTAATGAGGCCAGATTTATTTTGAAATTTTAAAATAATTTCACAGAAGTTCTGGAAACATATCCAGTCAGGACCTAGGGAGCGGTACATATTCTGTTCTGTAAGGGCAAATCCCTTCTGCCCTACAGCAAATAATATATGGGGCTGATACTTCTTAATGTATTGCCTAGTTTTAACCTGGAAAAATAATAATAAATTCTACAAGGAGTTTGGATGACTTCATAATCAAACATTTAATAAATGCTAACAACAAAAAAAAAACCATGTAAAACCCTGGGCCAAAACTCTGTGAACGATAAAATAAAAGACATAAATCACAAATTATCTTCAAGGGCAACTTTTTTAGGTAAGAAAAAGTATATCTATCTATCCAGGGCTTAGATATTTTTGTAAAGGCATGATTACTATGTAAAAAAATAGACTTACAAACTGGTTGGCTTGATTAAAGATTTTTAAAATTGTGCATACTATAAACCATGAACATAAACTGTATTCAGGCCATTTGATGAGATACTCACAGAATGATTGTAAGAAGGTTCCAATATCACAGGCAATGACATTTTCCCTTGAAGATTCAATTTTGTTAAATAAAAAATCTTTTCCCCCACAATCTTTTCTTTTTTCATGCGATGTACACCATACAGTCTAAACCGAACTGCATAATTTCCAATCATCTCAGATTCAACATGATTAAATTTAAATGTTTCTGTGAAGACAGGGCATGGTCCTCTCTGGATGCTGGTTTTTGCTCTCTGTTTCTTTATAGGTAGAAGAACAAGGTGTACTTGCCATGAGTTGCCACCTGTCCTGTTATATGTTGGGATGTCTGTGACAGCTGTCACTGTTACCAGAAGCTTCTGTTCTTGTGAGTCATAGTCAAAAGTCACATCCAGTGTGCCATATTTAGCTTCTGGCTCAGGATCAAAAGGTTTAGGAAGCTGTGAAGATGATCCTTGAGCTGACATATCCTAAGAAAAGAAAATTTAAATGTTAGAGTTTTTAACTCAATTATTTAACCTAGCATGTAAATAAATACTTGATATTTCTTTAGAAGATATGAAAACAATTCTGCCACAAAGAAAGTAATACAATAATATTTAACAGTCAACTACAACCAAAAGCTACCCTACAGAGCGAGATTAGTATAGGCAGTAAGTTAAACTCAAAACTTATGATAATAAAGACACGTTTAGAATTTAATATTCACCATTACAATTCTGAGAAAGTGTGATGTATGTTTTTATAAATGAGAATTTAAAATATATCCTTTAGTGGGTATATCTGCTCCTTTTGTAGAAAACCACTACATTTTACTTTCAATGTTATAAACAATGCCATTGACAGCACAGTATCAGGCTGCAGAGAAAGAGAACATAAATAAAAGTATAATGCTATTGAAAAATTTGGTTCCGTTTTCAGAGTTTGTTCTAAAACATCCCCATCTGTAATAAAATATAAAGACATTTAGACTTAAAAATCAATGGAAATGTGAAATATGAAAGTATAAATAAAGGTCTCAAAATATTAGCGGTCAAATATTTACTTTCCATAACACAGACTATATTTACTTCAATTTCTAAACAATTAAAAACATATTATTTTCTAACATTAATGACTACTGAAAATGGCAGAACACACATTTTAAAAGTTCAAGAAAGGCTGAAACGGTACATTTTAATTATGAAATTAAAACAAATTATAACCATTCTTCCTGTAATTGTCTCAAATTCCTGCCAGTCTATCTATCTAGAATATAATAGGGGTTTTAGATGGTTACCAACAATGTCAAACCTAGGTCTCTGACCTTTCAACTATACCACTTTGCCTCTTCAAGTATTTTAATAAATCTTAAATAATTCTCATTTCAAAATGTGGGCCAATTTAATAAATTTCTAAAATTTTCTAAATTTTGAGTGGCAGTGACTACTACTGAATCTCAGTCTTCTCTTTTTCCACTTACGAAACAAAACAAAACAAAACAAAACCTTCCTATTAGCTAGAAATACTACCCACAAGATTTGGGGAGCCAAGGCGGGCAGATCACTTGAGGTCAGGAGTTTGAGACCAACCTGGCCAACATGGTGAAACCCCATCTCTACTAAAAATACAAAAATTAACTGGGCATGGGTGGCAGGTGCCTGTAGTGCCAGCTACTCAGGTGGGTGAGGCAGGAGAATCGCTTGAGCTAGGGAGGCAGAGGTCGCAGTGAGCCAAGATCATGCCAGTGGACTCCAGCCTCAGTGACAGGGTGAGAATTTGTGTAAAAAAAAAAAAAAAGCACCATCCACAAGAGACTATAGACTTCAGTGCCTCTACTATAGCTCACAGGACTACATGACTCAGCTTTGGCCAATGGGAGGCAAAAATAATTTGTGTGTGAAACATTCAGATCAGGTTTATATAAGAAATTACTTGCTCTCTACTCTCTGTCTCACTCTTCTCACAAGCAGATATACAGACAGGATGTGTGGGTCAGCTCAGACCATGTGGACTAGGACAATACCCTAGGGGAAGGCAGAGCAACAGAAGAGAAGGGACTGGGTTTCTGAATAATCTCATAGAGCAAAGCCCCCTGCTCACCCTGCACTGTTGTTAAACAAAAGAGAATTACGTTTCTATGTTCTTTAGCCATTGTATTTGGTGGGGGCTGAGGGGTCTTTTTGTTGTAGCAGCTTAACATGTACTGTAACTACTGTACCTACTATGTGCCAACCCCTATTTTAGGTCGGGAGAGTGCTTCTTTCTGCAGAGAGAACCAAAAAGACATGAGTCCTTAATTTTTTTTTTTTTTTTTGACACAGGGTCTTGCTTTGTTAACCAGGCTGGAATGCAATGGCACAATCATGGCTCACTGCAGCCTTGGTCTCCCATGCTCAAGTGATCCTCCTGCCTCAGCCTCCTGAGTGGCTGGAATCACAGGCACACACGACCACACCTGGCTAAATTTTTTGATTTTTAGTAGAGACAAAAGTCTATGTTGCCCGGGCTGGTCTCAAACTCTTGGGCTCAAGCAATCCTCCTGCCTTGGCTTCCCAAAGTGCTGGGATTAAAGGTGTGAGCCACCATGCCCAGTTAGTCCTTGGTCTTATAAATCTTATATGCTAGTTGGTATAATGTATGCAGGAAAAAAAACAACAGAAGAACAGTACTTAGGGAGAAGTAATAAATTCCCATAAGAGAATTCAGTTTTTAATGTAGTATGAGAAAATCAAAACATATTCTGTTAAAAAATTTACGGTTTAGAGCAAAATGTGTTAATGTATACTACTTTATAATTGGTAATTAAAGATTATTAATTATATGGCTTTGGTATTTCAATTAAATATTTTCTAAAATAACATCATGACAGCTAAGATTTTCAGGCAATAAAAATGTTTATCAGGTCCTAGATAGCTATTTTTGAATTTTACTTCTCTTGGTGCCTTCCTGATTGTTTTTTCTTTTTTTTCAAACATTCCAACAATTCTTATGAAACCCAATGTTGAAAGGGTAGACCATTGACAGATAAAAGACATTATCTGCATTCTGAAAACAGGCAATAAGCAAACAATCCTTCCTTTCAAGGTATGGGACCAGTTTTAAAAAACCTTTATTTAGATAGCAATAGGTCATCAAGAGCGTTTATAAACTCCTTCCCATGGAATTCTTCTGAACCTTCTCTCCTCTCTCAGTTTAATCATGTATGTGGATAGGCTCTAAGATAGCTACAGCCTGGATTAAACCAAGAGAAAAGTGAGAATTTTCTATCTGACACATATCTATTACAAGGATGCAAAATAAACTTGAAAAAACACAAAAGTGAATTTTATATTAGCATAGGCTATCAGCATTCACATCTAAATATTTCTGTAATGTGCGTTTGCCATATTGTTTGAGTACATTCAATGCTACTACAAGAAGACACAAAAATAAGCAGGATGGAAGAAATTCCAAAGAAGTGGTTATAGATAGCAAGTTAGCAGCTTCTGAAATACGGACAAAACTCACAGTGTGTGATAACTATAGATAGTGAGTAAAGAAACAGCTTGTGAGACACAGGCAGAATTCATAAGATATTAAATATAAATAGTTAATAACTTATAACATACGCCAAAGAAAGATTATACAGAAAATCTGACGGATCAAATGAGTGTTACCTATAGAAAGGGATGAAATGCACAAGCCACGATCATGTAGCCTCTGGGCTGACAGCTCTGTCACCCATGTGATCTACTTAAGAAATGCAGATAAAACCTACAACTGCCTAGTAGGCTGACAAGTTTCAGTGGCGGCCAGGAGTATAACTATATCTCTTCCACAAAACAAACAAGTGTGTGCTGTTGGCTCTTGATACCCTTGTTCAAATCTCAACTCTGGTCCTTGTTAACATCATAAATAGGAATGCTGATGGAAAAGAGACAGTGAGGCGGGATGTATGGGCACTGCATAAACCAGGACTCACACAGTGTGGTCTTGCTACCTATACTCACTTGCAGCTTATCCCCAGGTGTGTTAACGGATTTCTGATTTCATCTAGCTCCTCTTACTTCTTGCTTTGTATGTGAAATGGATTAAAACACACTCTCTCTCTCTTTCTCTCTCTCTCTCTCTCACACACACACACACACACACACACACACTAATTTGAGCATCTTACTTTGGTGCTTTACTCCTCTGAGAGAGTTTGCCTGGTAATGTTTGGAGGGTACCACTGAATCAAAGTAATTTCTCACACAACATTTTGGATCAAAAAAGGTAATATAATATAGTTGTTAAGAGCACTGCTTTGGCAGTCAGACAGACCTGGGTTTGAACTATAGTTTCACTATTTAAGAGCTGCTTCTACTTGGTCAAATTGTTTAGCTCTCTGACTCTTAATGTTTTCATTTATAAAATGAAAATAATAACTTCCTAAAGATGTGGTTGTTAGAATTTAATGAGCAGACTACATAAAGCTCATAGCAAAATTCCTGACACAAGTGGTGATAGGTATTATTGTTGTTGTTTATTAATCCCACAATCCAGGCTTCACTGTTAACTTGTGAGCTATATACGTAGTTTACAAAGCTACAAAACAGCTGTCTCAAATTTGTTTAGGTAATGGAACACAAAGAAATATTCATCATGAAAAATCATAAAACAATGATATATTAAACTTAAAATACCAGTGTACAATTTTCTTCTCGGTCAGATACTGTAATACTAGAAATACTAAAAAAAGCAATAACAGATACAAAGTATTTTTAACAATTATAGAAGAAAAACCTAAAATTAAGGAAATTCTATCCATAGCTTAATTGTTCTGGGTATTAGGAAACTACATCTATTATTTAATTTTGGCAGCAGATCTGAAAATTCATCTGGTAAGAATACGGACATATTTCAGTATTACCGAATGTTGTCTGGAACAAAAGCAGTAAAAACTTGCAATCTAAAACTTTTAAGCAGGCTGGGTGCAGTGGCTCATGCCTGCAAACCCAGCACTTTGGGAGGCTGAAGCAGGAAGATTGCTTGAGCCCAGGAATTTGAGACCAGCCTGGGCAACATAGTGAGAGCCTGACTCTACAAAAAAATTTAAAAAGTTGTGGGTGTGGTGGTGCACACCTGTAGTATCAGTTACTTGGGAAGCTGAGGTGGGAGGAAGCTGCAGTGAGCTGTGATTGCGCCACTGCACTCTGTTCTGAGTGACAGAGAGAGACTCGACTGTCTCAAAACAAAAACAAAAAAACTTGAAAGTAAATCTAAATACTAACTTATAAAACCTTTAGATTGCCTTTATATAGTTTTCATTATGACAGAAACATTAAAGCAAACTCTTTTTAGAATACAGTAATACTTCAAAACTGCCACAAAATTATTTTTGTTGTAATTTTCACATTTTTGCTCCAAAACAGTAAGTAAACTTAAAGCTCAACCAACCAGCCACTCTGAATGCATGAAGCCATGGATTCAAATTTCATTAGTAAAGCTGATCATCATTTATCCCTTGCATTTTCTATGATATGAAAATACAATAAGATTATTTTGAAAGACTTGTGAAACATTGAGTAACCTCCCAATAGTAAAAAAATCCAAAATAAAAATAATACAAATAGTAACCTGAAGATGAAATAAATAGGTAAATTATTCTAGAATGTTTTATATAAAATGTTAAAAAAAAACATCCTTTGGTGGTGGGGCTTGAGGTTGTGGAGTGGGGGCAGTTGAAGACTAGTTAGGACATTCCTGATAAGTTTGTTGGATAAAGATTAGATTAAGGATGGATACTGGTACTATAAGTTACAAAGGAATAAGTGATAAAATCAATTCTTCTTACCAAGAGGAGAAGCACAGGATTATTATCCTCCAAATAACATTCATTTTCAAACTTCTATGTGCTTTTACTTACTTCAGGGCTCAGGACTGCAGTGCTGTCACTTGGAACATCTTCTTCATATCCTTTATTATGAAAACTTTCTATTTCATGACCTGTGCTTCCTTCACTTGGGCACTTGTTATATGAGCATCTTGGACTGTTGCTGCAGTGGGAAAATTCACATTTACTGTCCCCAATTTCTGAGGGTGTACATGACAGATGGGGAGAACCACTGTCATCCTGATATGGTGGTGGCTGCAATTCATCCAGCGGGGGTGTTCTTCTCATTCTCTGAATGCAGTTTCCTGATAATGATTAAGAATCTGGTCACTGTTTCCAATTAGCCTCAACACGCAGTATAGTCTACAATAATTGTAAATAACTTTTGAAAACTGGATCAAAAAATTGATGGCAACATAACTATTAGATTTACTAATGACTTCTCTTTTTCCCTAGTTCAGAGGCACAAATAAAATAATCTGGTTTCACACTCCTCGCCTCCTGCATAATAAGATTAGGAAAAATAAAAGTCATATATGAAGAAAGATCCTGTTATGTATCATAAAAATGGGGGAGTGGTAAGTATTAGCTAAACAGCTTATTTGTCTCTCTCAAAACAATCCTGATGTATACATACTTCATCTATTACCCCGTGATCTATGGCCACCCTAGGGTCAAAGCGATACAAATATGGTTGGAAAAACGAACATAACACCTCGCTTGTTCTTCACCTATGTTCAACAAGAACTCACCTACATTCTTCAGTTACTGAGATGAACTTAAACTAGCATTCAGCTAGCCGTGTCAGAAATGTTTTTCTACATCTGTCCTGGATCCAGAATCCTAGAATGAGGTGCACTGTGAATCAGGCCCATTCCCTGTTTGCTAACATCCATCAATTAGCAAAGACTGGAGGCTGTGTTCTGTCTCTTCTCCATTATAAGGGTACTCTATCCCACTCTACATCTGTGTCTGTATTCTTTATAAATTATGACTCCATCTTGTCTATAGTAGACATCTCTACCTCTAGCAGTTAACATGAAACCACATTTTCTTTCACTCTTAAATTATCTTTTTAATTTTTACCTCAATGATTTATCTTGGTGATTGAGAATAAACATATCTGTGAACAAGGACAGAGTTGGGGGCAGGAGGGAAATAAGGAAACAGAGTCCAGTACATAATTTAAGAACAGCTAAGTCTTTGTAGATAAATCCTGAATGCAATACTAAACATTAAATTTAAACACTGATCTTTTTTTTTTTCTTTTAATGAACTGTGCATCTCTTTTCTCAAAAGGGACCCTGAAACAGTAGTTTGTATTATCATTGTTATGGAGTTCAGTTCAAATATTCAATAGTTCCTCTGTTCTTCCTAAGATAAAAAGTTACATAAGAACTATAAGCTTCATTTAAAAATTACCAAAATGCTTGGTTCAAATGAAAAATAATAATTTGCACAAATGTAGCACAAATTTACATATTTGCTCAGAGGCCCCAATTTTGAAAAAAAAAAAAAGAAAAACTAAATGTCTTACCTAGTGAGTCTAATAGTCTGACCACAGAGTCATCTCTCAGTATACGTGGGGAACTGGTTCTAACCCCACCATTC
Source organism: Symphalangus syndactylus (assembly GCF_028878055.3). Lineage (NCBI taxonomy): Eukaryota > Metazoa > Chordata > Mammalia > Primates > Hylobatidae > Symphalangus > Symphalangus syndactylus. The sequence continues at coordinate 13,078,757 of NC_072434.2, forward strand.
CCTCTCAAATACCAAAATGCAAAAATGCTCAAGTACCTGTTATAAAATGGTGTAGTATTTACATACAACCTAAGTACACTCTCCCATATACTTTAAATCATCTCTATGTTACTTACAATGTCTAACACAATGTGAATGCTATGTAAATGTTGTAATATTATATTGTTTGGGAAATAATAAGAAAAAGTCTGTATATGTTTGGTACAGATGAAACCATATATTTTTTCAAATATTTTCCATCTGAGGTTGGTTGAATCCTACAGACATGGAGGGCCAGCTGTACTAACTTTAGTTTATAACATAAGCAAAAAGTAAAAAAGTGGCTGAATTAATATAGTTGAAGCTAAATTCAAGAAGACAGATTAGACATGTTGCAAGTTGTAGCCAAAAAACCCACAGAATTCCAGACTAGTAAAGAGACAAGTGGTTTTAGGCAGTTAATTAGCTTGATGCATTTATGTGGTAGGTAAGTATGTGTGGCTGCCACCGCTGGCAGACTGACTTGACTCCATCCATAACCTCTTTTTCTTCTAAGCAGCATTCTGATTAGGAGTGGCCAATGAGATCCAAGCAGATTTCAGAGTGAACCTTCCAGGAAAGTTTTGTTTTCCTGATAAAAGCCCGTAGACTCTACTGGCATGCCCCTTTGTCCCTTTGCCTTTCCTCTGCTTCCTTCTTGGAGGAGTAGCAGCAGCTACCTTGTGACCATACAGTGACAAGTATGAGAATGAAAGCTAGGAAGGCAGAAGCAGGAAAATGAAAAGCCCGGGTATCTGAAACATCACTAAATACCTACCTCCAAACTTGACGCCTGAGACAAATCCCTATTTGTTAAAGAAAAAGAAAAAAACTACAATAATTGGATTTTCTACTGTTTCCAAATATATTCTCAATGGATATAGTTTATTAATCATTAAACTGACATCCTCTGCCCCTTTAAAAGTACATATTTAATTAGCCACTGAATTAAAGGGTAATACCTAAATACTGCAACACGAAGTCAATTAAAAATTTTCCAACGTAAGTGGTTTTGGGAGTCAGCACACCATCTACTCCTTTACCTTTTTTCTTAGAAGAGAGGTCCTCTTTCCTAGAAGTCTTGAGCATATTGCCTCACAGATCTCAATGCACAGACCTGGGTCACATGTCTATTCCTAAATCCATCACTGGTAGAAGAAATGGGATGACCATAATTGGCTTAAATTAATCAGAAGCCATCAAAATTTGAAGCTGGGGATGGGGCCAGCTTCACTCTTCATATCTATATGGAAAAGAGTAGATGCCTAAACAATGTAGGATCCAGGAGGGAGGATGAAAGAATGTTGGTACAAAATGAACATGATCCAGTTCATGATCCAGTGAACATGGCTCACTGCAGTCTTGACCTCCCAGGCTCAAGTGATCCTCCCTCCTCAGCCTCCCAAGTAGCTGGAACTATAGGCATGAGCCACCATGCCTGGCTAATTTTAAAAACTGTTTGTACAGACGAGGTCTTGCCATGTTGCCCAGGCTGATCCTGAATTCCTGGGCTCAAGCAATCTGCCTGCCTCGGCATCCCAAGGTGTTGGGGATTACAGGCATAAGGCACTGCGCCAGGCCTGTTTTCTTGATCAGAGTATTTTTTTTCTGTCTGTGGTTATTATTTTTCCTCAATATAATAATCCTTTTCTGAGGTTCCTTTTGATATGCCAGCACAGTATAATTTCGGTCTGGTAATGATGTTACACCTTATTTCCTTTGGTTTGCTTTTTTATATTAGGTCCTGCCTAGCTGTGGGCCAACTAAGTGTATTTTCACAGCTGAGCTCTAGGCATCTGGCGCTAGTTTAGATTTAGTGTAACTCTTGCTCCAGAGACCAAGGCACAAGTTACACAAAATGGGTTTGTGATATTTAAAGATGTAAGTGGGCTCAATGGGTAGACTTCACTACTGTTTTCTGGATTTGAGAGAAACAACATTAAAGCTGTGAATATATAAAATGTATTTTAGCCACACCATATCCTCCAAGTTTTGAAAATAGTAATACCACCCTTTATCTTTACTTTTCACTTTATTTTTGCATTTTATTTTTTAAAGTGTAGAACACACAAATGTAGGTGGAATAAAAATTTCATTAAAAAATATAGTTATGAAGATCCCTCCTTTTTAAATGTTTGCAATCTCTTTTTATTCTACATAGTGTACTAAGAGTTGGCTTAAATGTAATTGATATAAGAAAATTTTTTTAATAATTTTATAAAGTAACAAAATTTAAATTATTATTGTGAAATTACACTGTAAACATCAACCTTAAGAAGAAATTTCTAGTGGAACTATCAAACACCACGTGATGATGCCCTCCCATTACTTTAGTTCTTGCTTTATTACCTAATTTCATAACCCTATTTTAATATAAATGATATATCTATAAGAGGATTTAGGCATGGATATATTTTAAGCATTTTAATTTACCATCTGCATATTGCATAGCACCTACAAAACATGATGAAGTATTTTCTTACCATAGAAAAAACAGCATGTGTGCACACAGGGAATATGACCTGTGGTTCTTACCTTTTAAAACAGTGGTGAGAACTACAGCTCTAGAAAAAAAACGATGTATATTCAACAACTGCAGAATTCTTTTTTTTTCAAGTGCCTGTGGAAATCTGCCAAAATTGATTATATGCTGAACAATTAATTAAGTCTCAATACATTTCACAGATTGGAGGCATGAAGAGGATGTTTTCTAAATGAGGCAGGAGAATAAAGTCCGAGGGCAGGAAACCTAAGGCTATGCTGACTTCCTAGAACTGAATCAAAAGTAAAACCCCACCTCTCCACACCCAAGTAACAAAAGGATCAGAGGCTACTCCCTTTGCACTGTGTGGCAGATGAAAAATGGGAAGTATCTCTGATTGGTCTCCTCCCACAATCAGACTGGTGACCAGCCAAGTCTTCATGTGTAACGCTGTAACTTCACTTCAGCCTGATTGGTCACCTCCTCCAACCAGTCAGACTGGTCACAGGCCCGTCCTTTATTACATAGGATGTAGCCAAGTAACCAATGGGAAACCACTAGAGGGTATTTAAACCCCAGAAAATTCTGTAGCCCGTGCTCTTGGGCTGTTCTGTGGAGTGTACTATCGTTTCACTATGCTTAAATCTATGCTAGCATAAATCTATGCGTTCATTGCTTCATTTTTTCGTTGCTTTGTTTGTGCATTTTGTCCAATTCTTTGTTCAAACACCAAGAATCTGGACAACTCATAGTCAAGACATCTACAGGTAACATGACCACTACAGAATTAAACTAGAAATCAGAAACAAAAATATAGCTAGAAAATGTATAGAAATCTAAACGAAAATAACTAGAGATTAAAAGAGACTTCAAAATAATCCATGGATCAAAGAAGAAATCACAATACAAATTAGAAATATCCTCAAGATAGTGATCATTAAAAAGTCAGAAAACAACAGGTGCTGGAGAGGTTGTGGAAAAATAGGAACGCTTTTACACTGTTGGTGGGAGTGTAAACTAGTTCAACCATTGTGGAAGACAGTGTGGCAATTCCTCATGGATCTAGAACCAGAAATACCATTTGACCCAGCAATCCCATTACTGGGTATATACCCAAAGGATCATAAATCATTCTACTATAAAGACACATGCACATGTATGTTTATGGCAGCACTATTCACAATAGCAAAGACTTGGAACCCACCCAAATGCCCATCAATGATAGACTGGATAAAGAAAATGTGGCACAAATACACCATGGAATACTATGCAGCCATAGAAAAGGATGAGTTCATGTCCTTTGCAGGGACATGGATGAAGCTGGAAACCATTATTCTCAGCAAACTAACACAGGAACAGAAAACCAAACACCACATGTTCTCACTCATAAGTGGGAACTGAACAATGAGAACACAGGGACACAGAGATGGGAACATCACACACTGGGGCATGTCGGGGGATGGAGGGCTAGGGGAGGGATAGCATTAGAAGAAATACCTAATGTAGATGATGGGTTGATGGGTGCAGCAAACCACCATGGCACGTGTATACCTATGTAACAAACCTGCATGTTCTGCACATGTATCCCAGAACTTAAAGTATAATAAAAAAAAATAAAAAATAAATATCCTGAAGAGAATGATAACGAAAATGATCTACACAACTACTTGTAGAATGTGGCTAATCTGTGCTTAGAAGGAAATTTATAGGTCTGAGCATAAAATATTGGGGGGAAGTGGGAGGCTGAAAAACAATGGTCTAAGAATCCACTTCAAGAAGTTAACAAAAATAAGAATGATGGTTTCCAGCTTCATCCATGTCCATGCAAAGGACATGAACTCATTCTTTTTTATGGCTGCATAGTATTCCATGGTATATATGTGCCATATTTTCTTTATCCAGTCTAACATTGATGGGCATTTGGGTTGGTTCCAAGTCTTTGCTATTGTGAATAGTGCTGTAACAAACATACGTATACATGTGTCTTCATAGTAGAATGATTTATAATCCTTTGAAACCATCATTCTCAGCAAACTAACACAGGAACAGAAAACCAAACACTGCATGTTCTCACTTGTAAGTGGGAATTGAACAATGAGAACATATGGGCACAGGGAGGGGAACATCACACACCAGGGCCTGTCGGCAAGTGGGAGGCTAGGGGAGGGATAGCATTTGGAGAAATAGCTAAAGTAGATGACGGGATGATCAGTGCAGCAAACCACCATGGCACATGTATACCTATGTAACAAACCTGCATGTTCTGCACATGTATCCCAGAACTTAAAGTATAATTAAAAAAAAAAAAACTCACTGTAAAAAAAAAGTTAATAAAAACAGCAAATTAAATCTAAAGAAAGTAGAGGGATGAAATAATAAAGAGCAGAAATTAAATAAAAAACCAAGCATATAACAGAAAGCATCAAAATAAAATTCATTGAAAACACTAATAAAATTGATAAACTACTAGAAGAGACGAGTCCAGAAAAAAAGAGATTACATAAAGTATTAATACCAGGAACAAGAAGAGGACATCATTTCAAATCCCACAGACATTAAAAAGACAGAAATTTCCCCTTTGTTCTTCTCTTTCTGAAAATTTCAGCCCTAAAGCCACTGAGTGGGGCAGAGGAAGGGAGAGGGCTGCACTGATGGTGGCAAAGGAAGCCACAGCGGAGCAGAGCCCCATTAGAGCCCAAGTGAGAAGATGTCCAGCCCAGTGTGGTATCTTAGGGCCTGGGCCCCAGTGAGATGACAGAAGGGTGTCCACGTCCATACCAGGGAGTGGAGTCAGTCAAACACGCAGTGTCAGAACCCAAGGGTAGGTGAGAAGGGTTTTTCAATTCAGAAAGTGACCAGACTGAGGTGTAAAGTAGGGTAAAGACAGCCCACATACATCGGGGCAGTCCTACAGAGTGCTGAAGCCCAGGCAGGTGAGAAAGGCCCAGTGAGGGGAGTCAGAGCCTTGGCAGGATAAGGAAGCTCCCCACGGGAGGGCAGCCTGGCCTGGGGCAACAGAGCCCAAACAAGATAAGGAGGGTGTTCGCATTGAGGAAGGAGAGCACCCTAATGTGCAGTCAGAGAATGAGAAGTATCGGGGCCATAGAGCCAGGTGACTGGGGTGGGTTATGAAGACCCAGGAGGGTGAGGAGGGTGCCACACACAGGGGTATCTGGTGAAGTACATCAGAGCACAAGCAGGGTAAGGTGTGCATCTGCACAGACAGGTGGTCTCTCAGGAAACTAGAGCCTAAGCAGCATGGGCACGGTGTCCAGTGCGAGGGTGGCCCGGAGTGTGGCGAAGTGGGGTGAAGAGGGCAACTATGTGGAGTAAGGGGGAGTCCTGGATCATGGTACTAAGACTCAAGCAGGAAGTCAGGGCCTCGGTAGGACGATGAGGGCACCAAATGTGGGGCAAGCTGATCTCGGGTATCGAGCCCATGCTCAGCCGGTCATGAGGACACCCACAAGTGGGAAAGGCAGCATGAGATCTCCAAACTCAAACACAGTGAAGGGAGCATGTGTGCAGGGAGATGGGAGGACATGTGTGCAGACTGATCAAATAATAAATATATTAAGGTTAATGGCAGCCAGGTTTCTTACTGATGGAAAAGAGAGTTACAAATATGAAAAAGGAAAAAACTAAAACAAATTCTGTGGTGTTGGATTAGAATTGGTCAATCCACATGAACTCATAGTTTAAAAATACATAGATAGAAGTTATTAGTGCAAATGTGCATATATGTGTGCATATATTTGCACATACACCCACACATAAATATTCTAGCTTTGCTCACTGAGGAGGTTTGTGACCACCACCACCTCAATAGCAGTGAGTCCACTGAGCGCCTGGGTCTTGGCTTCTAAATCTATTATCCACCAAAAGGAACCAGGACTCTTTATAAAGAAATGGCTAATTCCAGGGGAAGGCCAGGTAAAGTACATGATGATCCTAGAAAAGTCTGTGTATTGAAAGTGAGGAGATGTTCAAAGATTGATGAGGATATGTCAAAAGGACAAATAAATCAGCTTGACAGTGCTCCCACTGACCACTAACCGTCTGAGCTCAAAATAAATATAGTAACTGATTATTGCTCATTGAAGAAATGAGAAAACTATGAGTCCATATAGATATAAATAAATATATGAATAAGTGAAAAATTTTTTGAGGAATGGGACATGTACATAGTTACACAGTATCTTCCCACAAAATACTTTTTTAATTAAGAAGGGTAACTTTACAGTGGAGAAGCCTGGTAGATACCAGCTTAAACTAGATATCAAAGTGAACATTATGAGAAACAGGACAAATCAAAATTGTACCCCACCTGATAAAATGCAATGAGGAATATCTCTAATAAAACAGATAGGATACCTCTATAAAATAACTCCACAATCTGTCAAAATGAACCCATGAAGAAACAGGAGATTAAATAATCTTTTATCTATTACAGAAATTGAATCCTTATTTTAAAACCTCCCCAATAAAGAAAATTCCAGGCCCAGAGAGAGCTTCACTGGTGAATTTATTATTTAAAGAAGGGAAAAAATAACAATTTAACACAAAATTTTTCAGGTGATACAAAAAAGAGGGAATACTTATTTTATGAGGCCATAATAACCTTGACATCAGGACCTGCAAAGTATCTTACAAGAAATAAAACGTATAAACCAATCTCTCCCGTGAAGATAGATACAAAAAATCTATACAAAATTTTAGCAAATCTAACCCAGAGTTATGTAAACAGGGTACCACATCACAATCAACTTGGAATGCAGTTATCCTATACATGCAACATTTAACATTTAAGATGTAACATTTAAGAACTAATCAATCTAATTTATTGCACTGAAAGAACAAATATAAAAAGTAATATAATTGTAAAAGACTTACTAAAAGCATTTCATAAAATTCATTATCCATTCATGATAAAATCTCTCAGTGCACTAGGAATAGAAAGCAATTTCCTTTATCTCCTAAAGGGTATCCATGAAAGTCCTAAAGCAAACATCGTATTTAATGGTGAAATGTTGAAAGTTTTACCTCTGAGATCAGGAATGACAAGGATGACTGTTATCACCACTTCTATTCAACAATGTATTAAAGGTCCTAGCCAGGGCAATAAGGGGAGAAAAAGAAGATGTAAAATGATTGGAAAGAGAAAAATAACTGTCATTAGTCTCAGATGATGATTGTGATGTAGAAAACCCAAAATAATTTAGAGATAATCTATTAAGAGTTGGTAAATTTAGCAAATTCACTGGCTATGTCATCAATATTTTAAAAAATGAATTTCTACGTTCAATGATCAATTAGCAAAAGTTTTAAAAATCTCACATATAATAGCATCAGATAACATCAAATACCTAAGGATAATGCTAAGAAATGACATTGTTGTTATTTTTCTAGTTCTTGGGTTTATAATTAGAATGTATCTTCTTAGCAATTGGTGGAATCCAAACTTTGGCATTCTAGGCAGTGCCTATATGGTACAGGAAAGGACAGCTGAAAACCAACAGAGCTTCCTTTCTCCAGTAACACGGCATCTCAAAAGAAAGGCAGAGACTAGTCTACCATCAGAGATTAGAGAATTGCAGGTTTGACAAATGCTTTCACTAGTTTGGCTACTGCAAAAACTAGTAGGCTTGAAAAATGATGGCAGATTATCATAAACTTAATTAGAAGATGACTTCAACTGCAGTTGTCACTCCAGATGGAGTCTTCTTATTGAGCAAATTAAGACAGCTTTGGTATCTGATATGTAGCTTTAACCTACAAATGCTCTTTTCCTTTATATTTATCCAGAAAGAACAAAAGTTAACAGGTTGTCTTCACCTGGCAAGGACAGGAATACATTTACTGACCTGCTTTAAGGAAACAAAGAATTCTTGTTCTATGCCATGATCTGCTCTGCAGAAACCTTGGCTGCCTCAATATTCCATACTACTTTTCCTTGAAGGATCAAGCTTGCTCTGATGACAGCAAGCTATTATGACCAGGAGAGTAGAAGAGTTGAGAGATGAAGTGCCTTGGTAAGATACACACGTGAGACAGAATCAAGAACTGAATCCTACAAAAATACATGGGCTTGCCATGTCAATAATGTTCCCAAGGATCCAGGGATATAATAAGAATATTCCTCCCAAAGTCAAAGAGAATTTATATTCCTTGTCTGTTTCCTAATAAGGAGACAAAAAGCTTTGTTGGCCTCTTTACACTTTGAAAGCAGCACATTCCATATTTTAACATATAGCTCTTATCCATTTATAAGGTAAACTAAAAAGCTAATAGCTTTGAGTATCATGCAGAGCAAGGTAAGTCTCTCCAGATGATTGAGGATACAGTAGAGGAAGCTCTACGCCTGACCTCTGAGACCCAGCAAACCAAGTGGCGCTAAAATGTCTGTTGTAGGTAATGGCACTAAAAGATATCATTGGGAAGCCCTGATGGTAAAATTGCAGTGGAGGCCTATAGATTTTTAAAAATTATCTTCTAGGCTAGGCATGGTGACTCACATCTATAATCCTGACATTTTAGGAGGCCAATGTGGGAGGATTGCTTGGGACCAGGAGTTCCAGAACAGCCTGGGCAACATAGTGAGACCCTGTATCTACAAAAAATTAAAAATTTGGCCAGGTGCAATGGCTCACACTTGTAATTCCAGAACTTTGGGAGGCCAAGGTGGCTGACAGCTTGTGCCCAGGAGTTCAAGACTAAGCCTGGGCAACATGGCGAAAGTTCATCTCTACAAAACATACAAAATTAGCCAGGGGTGGTGACGTATGTCTATGGTCCCAGCTACTCAGGAGGCTGAGGTGGGAGGATCACTTGAGCCCAGGAGGTCAAGGTAGCAGTGAGCCATGATCATACCACTGCACTCCAGCCTGGGTGACACAGTGAGACCCTGTCTCAAGAAAAAAAAAAAAATTAAAAATTAGCTGAGCATTGTGGCACACACCTGTAACTGCAGCTACTAAAAGAGGATCGTTTGAGCCCAGGAGATTGAGGCTGCAGTGAGCTATGATTGTGCCACTACACTCCAACCTGAGCCACAGAGCATGACCCTGTTATAAAATAAATATATAAGTAATCTTCTTTTGCACCTTCAGAAATATTTTATTAGAAAACAAAGTTCAGATTATTTTTGTGTCATGCCTTGAAAGTCTAATCTTTAATTAGTTTATTTTCCTGATGGTTTGAAATAATCCATCACTTGGCTGGGCATGGTGGCTCACGCCTGTAATCCCAGCACTCTGGGAGGCCGAGGTGGGTGGATCACTTGAGGTTAGGAGTTTGAGACCAGCCTGGCCAACACAGTGAGGCCCTATCTCTACTAAAAATAAATTAAAAAAAACCCAAAAATTAGCTGGGCATGGTGGCACATGCCTACAATCCCAGCTACTTGGGAGGGTGAAGTGGGAAGATTTCTTGAATCTGGGAGGTGGAGGTTGCAGTCAGGTGAGATCATGCCACTGCACTCCAGCTTGGGTGACTGAGTGAGAATCCGTCTCAAAAAAAGAAAAAAAAAAAAAAAGAAATAACCCATTACTCAAACCAGACTGCACGTATAGCTACCAACTTTCTACCAGTACAATCTTATTCAGTACATCTATTTCTCTAGTGAAAAATCAATTCACTGCCTCTCATTTCTTGACCCTTAGAGCTCTAAAGCAAGACCATACTCACATCAGCAAGTAAAGTGAAAAGCATTTCTGTTTGGAGAAACAGCTCTTGGTCTACTATTAGTATCAAACAGAGGCTATCTGGAAGACCAAGGAACACCAGGTAGCAATGTGGTCCAACCTGTCCAGTATGAAACAGATGACATATGATCTCCTAGCTATAAAGTTGAGGATGTCCAGCTGCAAACCATCTTTAACAAAAGTTGGCATATACTGGATGATAATTATCAGGCTAAGTAGGCTCTAAGAGATAGGTAGGTCTTATAGTTATGCCTGTTTTCTCTTGCTTATCTACACTCATAGCCTCATGGGGAATACATCATGACTAGCTAACTGAGTAAAAAAATTATATCTAGTGATATACACGCGAAATGTTCTGGTATTCTAGTACCTTTCCGAGGTGGCCCTGAAAGATAATAGAAAAGGAAAACCTCGGTGGATAGAATTCCTAGTAGTCTATCTGGTTCTCAACTTTGCTTAGAATAAGGTTTGGTCTCCATTATTTCCTAGCTGCCAATGGTTTGGCTTGATGTATGCACTTGGGAGGAGAAAGACTGGAAGACTGATGTCACCCACAATGGCTCTATGGCTTGAAAACATTTACATTTCTAATACAACTTAAAACTCAAAAATGCACCAAATATCATGATTTCTAAAATTTAACCCCACATATTCCAAGTTTAATTCTTTCTCAGATGGAAAACACTTTTAAATATTCTAACAACTACATTTACTCAACTGCTTTGCTTTGCTCCTTAAACTGAATTCCTGCTGCTGTCAAATAGAAACTGAAAATCTTAACATTTAACGTTAATTTTTCTCTCTACAAATAGCATCAAGGAATTTCCACAACTGAGCTCAGCATGACTTTTTTCCCAATGAATCTAATTCCTATGCTTAATCATATTCATCTTTAATCAAGACTGTCTAGATGTTTCACTATCATATGCTTGTCAGGTTTTAATTCAAACTTCCTACAAACTATAGTGCTATTATGATTATAGGATTGCTATGATATTGTTTATTCTGTTTTGTGAAGTGCTTTGGATACTAGGTAGTTCGGAAGTTCATGATGCTTATGAGGCTGAGGCCATAGTTTTATCTCTCCAACTGTGTTTATTCTGTATCTCATTAAAAACCAGACATATCATGTTTTATTGTGCTTCAAAGATACAGCAGTTACATTGAAGGTCTGTGGCAACCCTACATCAAGCAAGTCTACTAGTGCCATTTTCCCAACAGCATGTGCTCATTTTTCTAGCAATGAAGTATTAATTAAGGTTTGTAAATTGTTTTTGGCATAATACTATTGCACACTTAATATACTACAGCATTGTGTAAACCTAACATTTATATGTACTAGGAAACCAAAAATATCGTGTTACTTGCTTTATTGCAAAATTTACTTTATTGCAACAGTTTGGAACTGCACCTGCAGTATCTCTCAGGTATGCCTGAACATCCTTAACTATACCCCGAAGCAGACTTAGTCTTGCTCAGGTTCCAGGGACAAAATGTTTTGTTCTTATCATATAGTATTATAGTTCTTCAGAGCCAGTTCTATACTCTTTAAAGGTATATACATTACTTTCAAGACAATATCCTAAATGTTTTTTAGCATGCACTAAGAAAAGTCTCAGACATTCAGCTCCTGCTCCAGCTTTATCGCTCAGCCTCCCCTCTCAGAATACTTATACCCCTCAATCCAGCCACAGCCATACACTGGCAATTTCCTCAATGTGCTACGGTCTTTTATGCTCGCTTTGGTACATGCCCTTCCCATGGCCTGTGATATCCTTCACTTCCTCCTCCTTTTTACTTGGGTAAGTTCACATATTATCCTGTAAGAATCAGCTTAGTTGTTACCTCTTTGAAGAATTTCAAAGATTCACTCTCTCCTATCCTTCCCAGTTGCATTTGTCACCCCATCCCCAAACATAACCACCCTCTCCCCAAACACATCCACCTATGCATGCATGTTGAGTTAAGTGGTCCTAAGTACTTATTTCTACAGCACACGTTGCTTCCATCATTTGCAATGTATTGCACTATGTTAACATTTAACATTAACTTTTCTATCTCTGTTTAGATGTTAATGTGAGCTTCCTGAAAGAGCAGGAACTGTCTCTTATCTTTGTATCTGCAGTGCCCAGCAACTTGCTTGAAATGCAGTTACTAAATTACAATTTTTAAACAGTTTGTTGAATAAAGGGCAAAATAATTGTTGCAGAGGTATTCAATGTGACCCAACCATGACTGGCAGGGCAGTGAAACCTCTGGGTTCTCATGTCATGAACTCATGCTATATTTTCTGTTGTAACATTAAGGAAATAAAGAGTACATGATATCAAGAGGTGTGACTATTCAAAGTTATAAAACTCTTCTAACTGTAACATGTCACAGAAATACCAGGCTGTTAGAAAAAAAGCCAAGAAAACAATTATTTTAAAAATTTCCTTCTAATCTGACTATATGATATTATGACTCTATGATTCTGAAAATGACTTCAGATTTCTTTTAGGGGACACTGGAGGGTGTTTTATTCACAAAATTGCCTAAACAATTAAATGAAATGACAAATGTTCCTGCTAAAAGGCTGATCTGGTTTAAAATATACAGAGTAGATATTTCAAATCCATTGCTTTAAATTCACTGAATTATCCTAAATAATGCAGCAATTTTTGAGGACAAAATTAAAAAGATAATTGGTATTCCTCAGAAAACTTCACAAAACCAAACTAGATAAATCTAGAATTAAATTTAACAATATATATTTTATCACCTTTAAAATAATATGAGGACAACTCAATATCAACAAAGACCAGAATTTCTTTTTACTTTGTTCAACTACACTGAAACTAAAAGACTCTTGATAAATAATCCCCTATTAAATTCTGAAAGAAGATTGTCCAAAATTACAGTGTTAATTTCGATCAATATTTTTGGAGGCTGCCAGATTCCATTTTGCTTTTCCCTCCTTGCACTGCAGCCTCAAAACTGTCTCTCAGTAATAAGCTGGGGCCTTCATAGGTATTTCCTCATTCGTTTGCTTTCTCTCGTGGATCATATCCCTGCCCTGCCTACTGTCCATTGACTCTAAAAATCGCTTTTTCTTACATTTTTTTTCCAGTGTTCTAATTACTTATGGCAGGAAAGCAAGTCCTTTAGCAGCTACTCCTTCGTGGGCTGAGGTGAAAATTCTAAGTCCTCTAATTTTAAACAAAATAGGAATAAGCTAGATATGAATTCTCAACTCGGACAATGTCACGCCCAAATGGGCTACAATTGGTTTTTGGAGTAAAAAATATCTTCACTATTATGTTTTATGGGTTACCAAAACATAACCCTACCTGATAAAAAACTTATTCCTTTGTATTTATCTTCTTGTTAGGTAGAATTTTTTTTAAGACTTACGGGGTACATGTGCAGGTTTGTCACATGGATATAACTGTAACAATTATAGTTATATAATTGTTATATTGTGTGATGGTGAGGTTTGGGCTTCTATTGAACCCATCACAAAAATAGTGAACATAGTATCCTATTATGTAGAGATTATTTTCAAATTAATTAATTTAATTGATTTATTTAAATTAAATTGAAATGATTTCTGTAGGGGAGCAATAATGAAAAAAGGTTGAGAAATACTGATCTAGATAGTTTTACAAGGCATCTACTCAGGCTAAAAAAAACAATGATTAAAAAATTGTTACAATACTATAGCTTTAAAGGATTCATACATGCTGGGCGCAGAGGCTCATGCCTATAATACCAGCACTTAGAGGCCAAGACAGGCTGATCGCTTGAGCTCATGTGTCCAAGACTAGCCTGGGAAACATGGTGAAACCCCGTTTCTACAAAAAGATTGAAAAAAAAAAAAAAATAGCCAGGCATGGTGGCACATAACCCTGTAGTCCCAGTTACTGGGGAAGCTGAGGTAGGAGAATCACTTGAGCCTGAGAAGTCGAGGCTACAGTGAGCCATGATAACATCACTGCACTCTAGCCTGGGTGACAGAGTAAGGCCCTGTCTCAAAAAAAAAAAAAAAAATTCATACGTATATCATATTATTCATAGACGGTCAATGAAAATTTTTCCTGACATGCTTGATATTTCTAGAGTCCACACTAGGGTAACATGTTTTCACGACTTTTTTGTCCTTTAATGTACACTCTAGACCTGTGAATTTCAAACTCTTGAACCAGAACCCACACCACAAATACATTTTAAAAGTCTATGTCTTAAATTATGGGGGGAAAAGAGTCATTAAGTAATATCCTTAGTATGTGCAATAACCATATTTTATAAGAAATACAATTTGTTTTTCCTAAATATTTTTCATGGCACATCACTTTTTTAGTGTTTGTCAAGACCTGCTAAACTGATTTCATGATCCACATGCAATTATCAAATCACTGTACCAACCCCGTCAGGCCACTTACAGTTCCCTGAAATAGATGCGTATTTGTATGCTTCAGTGGCGTTTGCTATAATGTTCTTTGTTTCCAACATCAACATGGAGATACCCTTTGTTTTCAATGTCCAAGACTTCGGTTCTAGTATAAAACCTTTTCTGGTCTGTTTAACAATCCCTTCCTTTGTGGCACCGTTCTGCATCTAGTTTCCATAGCACTTAACACAGTATTTAATTCTTTATTTAAAAAATTTTCCCCCAAATCACAGTCAGATACCACTTTATACCCCATTAAAATATCTATGATAAGAATATAGACAAGAGTAAGTATTGGTAGGTATGAAAAAACAGGAATTTTCATAAATTGCAGATAGAAATGTACAATGGTACAGTCATTTCAAAAAAGTTATCAAAATTGTAAAAACAAAGTTACAATATGACCCAGCAATTTGACTTGTACATTTGTATTTACTCAAAAGAGATAAAAACATGTATCCACACAATGCTTTTTTGTACACATATTCACATCAGCATTACTCATACAGTAGCCAAAAGGTAGAAAGAACCCAAATGACCATTAAATGATGAACTGATAAACAAAATGTGGTACACCTATACAATTTAATACTATTTGGCAATTGATATGGTTTGGATATTTGCCCCCACCTAATCTCATGCTGAGATGCAATCCCCAATGTTGGAGGTGGGGCCTGGTGGCAAGTGTTTGGGTGATGGGGTGGATCCCTGATGGCTCGGGGCTGTCTTTGTCACAGTGAGTGAGTACTCCTGAGATCTGGCTGTTTTAAGTGTGTGGCATCTCCCCCCCACCGACTCTCTCTTGCTCCTCCTTTCACCATATGAAGTGCTGGTTCCCACTTTGCCTTCCACCATGGGTAAAAGCTCCCTGAAGCCTCCCCAGAAGCCGAGAAGATGCTGGCATCATGCTTATTGGAACTGCAGAACTGTAAGGTAATTAAACCTCATTTCTTTATAAATTACCCAGTCTCAGGTATTTCCTTATGATAACACTAGAATGGCCTAACACAGCAATAAAATGGAATTCTACAACAAGGAAAACCTTCAAAACACTATGCTAAGTGAAAGAAACCAGTAACAAAAAGCCACTGATATGGTTTGGCTGTGTCCCCACACAAATCTCATGTTGAATTGTAATCCCCAATGTTGGAGAAGGGACCTGGTGGGAGGTGATTGAATCATGTGGGTGCAGTTCTCATGAATGAGTTGGCACATTCCCCTTGGTGCTGTTCTCATGGTAGTGAGTGAGTGAGTTATCATGAGATTTGGTTGTTTAAAAGTGTGTAGCACCTGCCCACTCTCTCTTCCTCCTGCTCCAGCCATGTGAAGCGCTGGCTCCCCATTTTTCTTCTGCCATGATTCTAAGTTTCCTGAGGCCTCCCCAGAAGCAGAAGCTGCTATACTTCCTGCACAGAACCATGAGCCAATTAAACCTCTTTTCTTTATAAACAGCCCAGTCTTGGGTATTTCTTTATAGCAGCGTGAGAATGGACTAATACAACCACCTTTTGTATTGTTCCATTTATATGAAAGGTGAGGAACAGGCAAATATAAAGAGACGGAAAGTAGATGAGTAGTAGTTACTTAGATGCTGGTGCTGGGGAGTGACTGCTCATGGGTACACGATTTATTTTTTGGGTGATGAAAATGTTCTAAAATTAAATTATTGCGATGGTTGTAAAACTCTTGAATTATATACTGTGAGTGAATTTTTTGATCTGATACTGCTCATATCAAGTCATTCAGGAGTATACACCATGGCATCTATATTAGTAAGAGCACCTTAAATTTCAGCTTTTTTGGGGTTCCACCTAGTAATCAATATTAATCATGACCCAAAATTATCATCAAAGATTCAACTAAGCCAAGTATCTCAATAAAACTCTCCTGCTTGTGTCTGAGATTCTAAGTGGAGAAAATGGCTCTTACTATTCCCAAAGTCTACAGAGTAATATCTCAATGGATAAATGAAGTAGCAAATCTGTGTTAGTTGGAGGCAACATAAAACCAGTAAGATAAAATGCTGCTATCAAAAAGTTTAAAGTTGTTTGCTTAAGGGAGAAGCCTATGGGAAAGAAAATTATATAAAACATAATACTTAATATTTTAAAAATATACCCATCATGCAGGTACTATTTAACACAAATTTAAGTCCCTATTAATAGCAAAGATATACCTCTGGTAACAGAAAATCTATACAAGGGAACTATTGATATGGAAAGAGGGCAGGGAAGTGCTGGGAAGGGAAAGGCAGGTCCCTGGTAAGGGCTCTACCCCCCAGGCCTGTGCCCACAGACCTAGGTGAGGACAGGTACTGTCTTTGTGCCCAAATGTTGCATTTCCTAAGAACACCCTGGCCAGCCATGTCCCCATCCTGTGCCTATAAAAACCCTCAAGACCAGCCAGGCACGGTGGCTCATGCCTGTAATTCTAGCACTTTGGGAGGCCGAGGCGGGCGGATCACGAGGTCAGGAGTTCGAAATCATCCTGGCCAACATGGTGAAACCCCATCTCTACTAAAAATACAAAAATTAGCTGGGTGTGGTGGCACACACCTGTAATACCAGCTACTCAGGAGGCTGAGGCAGGAAAATCACTTGAACCCAGGAGGTAGAGGTTGCAGTGAGCTGAGATCGTGCCATTGCACTCCTCGACAGAGGGAGACTCTGTCTCAAAAAAAAAAAAAAAAAACCCTCGAGACCCCAGCAGGCAGGCACACAAGCGGCTAGACATCAAGAAGAACACATCAGCAGAAGACACAAACGGCTGGACAGCGAGAGGACATCCAGGGGAGCATGCCAGCGGAAGATCTGCGGAGGAGCACACGTCAGCTGGCGCGCCAACAGGCCATCGACTGGCTGGATGAGGCCAAGTTTGGCTGGGGCAGTCAGAGGAGAGCCCCGGCCGCTGAGCAGTAGGACTCCAGGGGAAAACCATCTCCCTTCTGCCTATCCCATCTGCTGAGAGCTACTTCCGCTCAACAAAACCTTGTACTCATTCTCCAAGCCCACATGTAATCCGATTCTTCCAGTACACTAAGGCAAGAACCCTGGGATACAGAAAGCTCTCTGTCCTTGCGATAAGGCAGGGATCTAATTGAGCTGACTAAAACAAGCCGCCTATGGATGGCTAAACTAAAAGAGCACCCTGTAACACATGTCCACTGGGGCTTCAGCTGTAAACATTCATCTCTAGACACTGCCATGGGGTCAGAGCCCCACAGCCTGCCAGTCTGTATGCTCCCCTAGAGGTTTGAGTAGCGGGGCACTGAAGAAGCAATCCACACCACCATCACACGCCCTGCGAGGGGGACAAGGGAACTTTTCCCATTTCACTATTATGGAGAGTTGGGAAAAAATGTATTGCTTTCTGAGGGCATTTTCTTTCAACAGTAAAGAATTTACAGAATTGGGACTATAGTCACCTGAGAACATCCTAACAGAAATTTTTTAAAGAGTGAAGTATACCTCTTCCAACATTATTAATAAACAATGTAAATTTTAGGGCAGCAGTTGGCTGACAGAGTGCCTACGTTTGTATCAATACCTTATGCTCATAATAATTTATGGTCTATACAGTACTTAACAGGAGCTAAGAATGTGGGTTTTGGTATTAGACTACCTGGTTCTAATTCTACCTCTTCCATTCACTAGCTGTGTGACTGTGGACAACTTACTTACATCTCTGATGATTTTATTTGCTCATCTGTAAATCAGGAATTGTAATAGCATCAACCTTACTGTAATTTTTGAAGATTAACTCAGTTAATATTTTAAGTGCTTTGCACAGTGCTTCATAGTGTCGGTAAATTTAATTGTTATTATAGTGATCATATTAGTATTAATCAATACAGTAACCCCCTGAGGTAGGTGAGGTTCAGAAAGGATAAATAAATTAGATTTGTATTTTTCATTTTTTATTTAGCGTTCTTGAGAAAAGGCCATGGAACTTCTAAATTTGTTTTCAGATTAATTTTGGACACAGTCTACCCTGTTAAACCATAAAAAATACTATGTTTTTACATCTGAGTTTTTATTAAACTCAATCAATAACTTGAAATAATACATTTCATCTTTATTTGTTTTCTTGATATAACAAATTAAAACTTTGTGATGGTATATGCAAATAACATACTGTAATTGATACTATAACACATACTAAAGATTTTATTTTAGATTCAGCTTAAGGCCTGTTGAATGTGTATATACATAGAGACAGAATACATTTTTTGTTGTGTATAAATTGGTGATTAGTTTTTATATTTGTTTTATGAAGTAGAAAAGAACCAATGATTTTAGAAAGACAAAAAAAAAAAAAAACCCAAAACATAACTCCATTCTGGCCTGTAAAACATACGTGGACTATATTGGATGATGTTAACAGTACAGTTTGTTAGGGAGTATATATCAATAAAGGCAAGAATGAGAACTAAATTAGCTTTTACTTATGACATAAATTGGGGATGTGATATCAATTCTTTGAAGATAAAACAATAAGGAAATTTCATTCCCATTTTGTGTTAAAAGACTTCAGGCATTCTGAGGATTTTTTTTTTATTTTTTCATTTTTATAATACCAAATAACCAGACACTTCAAAAATAGATGGTTGAAATAGTAGCAATTTAGGATTATGAAGCAGTTAAGTGCTTCACAATGTTGATGTAATACAGCAATTATAGACCTTTGTAATTCAGCTAAAATACTTTGTTTTCTTGCTATTCATAATGAAACTACACAATAAGAATACCTCCTTATTTTCAAAGGAAAGGGCTTAAATTTTAAAAAATCTTTGCATTAATGTTTTGACCATTGTTATGAACTTACCATTGAAATTTATTATTTTGTAACTAAAAATAAAATGAAAAACTAAGGGGGAAAAGGTTCTATAATGTTAGAATTTTGATTAGCAATCACAGCTGCACCAGAATTAGTTTCTATAGCAACAGGAAGAAATAATGTGTTGAATTGCAATGCAATACAAGATTTTTTTTTTTTTACAGATTGCAATTCAAAAGGAAATCTTTAAAGAATTTTGTCTTAGAAGAGTTATTAATCTTTTATCCATCATAATTCTCTAATGGAAAATACTTAATTGTTCTTGTCTACTTTTCCTGAATCCTGTTTTGCTAATTTAAAATTAGCAAAAATACAGAAAATTTAATATACCTGAACAATAAGAATTTTAGCTACTGTATCATTTGCATTTTAAAACAAAAATGCATGGAATAATATTCTGTATGTTGTTTAGACAGAAAGTAAATCTCAGGGGTAGTTTAGAACCTACAAGGAAAAGTCTAAGAAGTGCTTTTCTGAATAAACTATGTTGTAGGACTAAGAATTAAAAATGATAAGCAAATACTATATTTGTATCAGTATGAAACTAAGTCTTCTCTTTCATGAATGTGTACTCCTGTACTCCCATGTCCAAATTGTGATTAAGAAACTGCACTACTATGAGTATTCAGAGTGCACATCTCCCTTACTTTAGTAGAAAAATATAATACTATGGGCAGCATTTAAAATTTAACACTGCCCATACTATTTCTAACAGTGAAAAATATTTCACTGCATCCTCCCCAGTTCTATTTTTGGCAACTAATTAAAAGCATATGCCTGAACCTTTTATGTATCTTGCCCTTATAATGAGATCTATTACTATGGCTCACTCTATGCCTCTGAGTTCCAAAGTATCTTTGGAGTTACCATGGATACCAGTGACAAGTATTCTCCCATAACTGCTCTATGTGTCTCATCAAACACAAGAAAACTGACATGGCAGGAATCAAGCCATCAGGACACTATGAATCTCTAATTGTTTATATCCCTGTTCATGCTTTTAAAAAATAGTATGTATATATATATATATATATATATATATATATATATATATATATATATATCTTTAACCAGCTAGCCAGCTAATTATTTTTAAAAATCTGAATAGACATCAAATTACTGAGTAGAAAATGAGTTATTTTAAAAAAGGTATAAACATTAAAATAAGCCAATATGACAATCTGTGATTCAAAGTAAAACCTGAATCCAAAAGTAAACTTGAGTTTTGAGTTCTTCAGTAATAAAAACTTCTAATTATATGAAAGACAGTATCTCATAGGAACATTCATATTATATAGCCCATAATAAAAAATTTCAGAAGAGGTCATTTATGAGAACATGCAGATTGTTCAAGGTTAAGTGCTAACTTGTAATAAAAACATCATTGCAAAATGAAATCGAAGCTTTTTTATCAGTAAAAATTATTCGGATTATGTCAGAAATCATCTCATTCTACCCATACTTTCTTCTTTCTTAGTGTAGCAACCAAATCTTTCTTCACTATTTAATATCTTCTACTACATGAGATCTTTTTAAAAAATCAGGAATTGAATATCAAACTCGGCTCCTACAAAAAATATTTTTCAACAACTTCTTTTGTGACTTATCCTTTTAAAAATAGTATAAATATGTATGAAGCAGTTAGGCAGACTTCTTGTCAGAGAGATACAATTCTGCTTTTTAAGACAAATATACCCACATAAATAGTAAGAAACTTCACATGACATAAAAATTCACAGGAATTATATTATTCAATGTGGCTAGGGATGTCCTTTTAATGAATGTTTAGTTATTTTAAATTTTATAATTAAGATATGTATTACAATGTAGAAACACGTATTACTCCTTCTATAAGGACTTGTGACTTAGAAATCATAGAGTGAATAAACATAAATATTTTTATCTAATATATAAATATACTACTTACTAAAGGAAAGCTCTTTAATTTACAAGCAATACATAGACATACAAATTCAGTCTGATGCAGTGAATTTCACACAGAGATTCCAACTCAACACTCACAATGCCTCAATTTTTCCATCTGTAGAGGGGGAAGGCATCTTTTGTTGTTTTGGAAAGATTATGAAATGTTTCTAAATAGAAACCATAAAAATAGTAAAAAATGGTATTACTAGGCTTATATGAGAATTAGCGGAAGAGAAAATATTATAATACATGTCTGAAGTTTTTATCAAGACTCACAGGGAATGTTTAGTATCTGTTTTTCCTCATCACAAAGGACTGTAGCAAAGTCTAGGCAAAAAAAAAAAAAAATTATACCCAACTATCTTTGTTGAATTGAGCTGACTAGCAGAGAAAATGTATCCACCTAAATCAGCTTCTCTCATGATTGCTACTGGAGACAATCCCATGTTCTGTTAAGAGTGGTTTGGAGAAAAGCAGTTGACCTTATACCAAGAAACACTCAGCTGATTTCAGTGTGCCTCTTCTGTGCCCACATACAACAAAGCACAAGCCACTTAAAACTCCAAGTGTACCTGTCTTTCCCAGTAAATGGTAAACAACAGGCATTTGTTTTAGGACCTATTTTGTGCCAGGCATTATGCAAGTTACTAAACATCATAGTCCTTGAGAAGAAAACCTAATTTGTCAAGCTTTTGTAATAGGGAAAGGGAAAATCAATAAAGAACACTGAACAGGGAGAGCAGAAACCTGAGTTTGAACCCATGGTCTGCTACTAAAAAGCAAAGTGAGTATTTAAACTCTCTGGGCTTTTGTCCATAAACTGAAGAGAACGAGCCAGATCACTAAGATCTGTGTAATTTTAACTACAATGAATCCATAACATTTAACAGTTCCATTTTGAAAGTGGAATAGAATAAGGGATTCATTTTCTAAAAGTGAAAACTGCTATTGCTGCAATGGATTATAAAAGAGAACTAGAGAATCTCATTTCTTGAAAGTCTAGTTACTCTAACAGAGTTTTACCTTTTCATATTTGAGATCCAGGCCTTCCTGCAAGACTACATAAGCTCTCAAGATCCTTAAATGTATGGTGACGGCACAGTCGGGGAGGAGATGGAGAGCGGGACGAGAGAAGTTGTATGCAAAGGTTAAAACATGAAAAGAATAAAAACATTTTTTCCTCCTCAGAATAAAATGTTTATGCTAAGTGATGTCTAAGTGACCACTATATTTTGCAGACATTTTACATTAATATGCTAGGATCTCATTAGTAAACTCAACTTTAATGTGAATAACGTTTTGCTTCAATGTTTCTAAATTCCTAAAGCTGTTCATAATGTGATCTTTCCTGAGGTTATTTCCAGAGACAGATGCCATCAAATGCAGAAACCATCAAAAAATTTTGCACACTATCACGTTCCTAAAAGTCACATCGTGACAAAGGCAAAAACAAAAAAAACAGGTATAACAGAAAGAAAAAAAAACAGAAAAAGTGGGGTAAATATAAGAAAATAATATAGTAAAAACATATTCAAATAAGAGAATAATTATAAAAAGTACTGCAATAAATACATAGGAAGTAAATGTTTACAATATACACTTATAACTAAGAATAAAGGTTGAATATTAAAGCATAAAAAAGATATACTTAACAAATACCAATTTTTAAAAGCTGTGTAAGCACATTATAACAAATAAAATAGTTTTTGAGCCCTCTCTGAAGAGACATAAATATAAATATATAAAGAAGGTTATTGCCACAAAATGATATATGGGACAATCCACCAGAAAGATGAATTTGTAAATATGTAAGTCCTTTATAACATAACGCTAAAATGATTTAAGAAAAACAGAATTCCAAGGAAAAAGCTGACAAAATCTACAATCATAGTGGAAGATATTACATATCTTTCCTACTGATTAAAAGGCAAAGCAGAAAGAATATTTAGGAAAGATACAGCAGATGAGTTGAACTCAATAAGCTCAACTAAAAGACATTCACTGAAACTTACAACCAAGACTTAGAGAATGCATACTCTTTTGTTGCATACAATAGATATTAATCCCCTTGACACACACATACACAAATACACCAGCCGCATAAAGCAAGTCTTAACAGGAAAAGTTGTATTGCATAGATTTTGATAGCTGATCACAATACACTTAACTTAGAACTCAGAAACAAGAAGAGATTTCTTTTAGCTTAAATATTTGGAATTTTAAATCCAAACCCAGCAACTGAAAAAAATCATAATAGCAATTACAAAAATTATAAAAACAAATAAAAATGAAGATATTGCATATTAAAATGTGTTGGATACAACTGAAATGGTATTTTAAAAGGAATGTATAGCCTTAAATCCACATGTTAGAAACCAAAAAAGACTGAAAAACAATGAAGTAAGCATCCAGCTCAAGAAGTTAAAGTAGAAATCTAAATAAAAGAAAAAAGAAAGTAGATAGAATAAAATTTTAAAAAAACCAATTCTATAGAGGATTTAAAAAATCAAAATGTTTCCATGAAAGAATTAAAGAATTATTTTTTAAAAACCCTGAAAGAATTAAGTAAAGAATGCTATTAACAACTTTACAATCATAATTCTGAAAATGTATACAATAAAAAATTTTTGGAAAAATATAATTTACCAAAACTGACTCATGAAGAAATAGAGAATCCAATGACACCTACATTTAAGTATTGAATCAATAAAAATCTATCTACAAAAAAAACTCATAAGATACAAGTGATTTCATAGGTTGATTCTACCAGAGAACAGATAATCTTATATAATGGTCTAGAGAAATGAAAAAGAGCAAATAGTCCAAAACTTGCTTTACAGTTTTGTAAAACCTTGATCCTAAGACTCAAACAAAGATAGCAAGAGAAGAAATAGTGTATAGTAAGCTTCTCTGGGAAACCCTAAAGGGAACACAAGAGGTAATCAAAATACAGCATAACAAATTGGGTTTTATTTCAGAAACACAAGGTTAGTTTAGCAAAGGGATATCTTTTAATGTAATTCACAACATGAACAGATTAAAAGATAAAATCCATGTGATTTCCAAAGATTAGAAAGAGAAAATAATAAAATTAAACATCAATTAATGATTATAGTTTTAGCAAACTAGGAACAAAAGAGAATTTCCTTAATTCAATAAGTGATATCTTCCAAATAACCAGAGCAAACATCATAAAAGGCAAACATCAGAAGCATTAAGAGTCATATTCACTGGTATTAAACGTTGTATGTGAGTTCCTAGCCACAGCTAGAGACAAATTATTAGAATTTATTAGAAATAATGAACGAGATTATTGAACAAGATACCTTTCCTAATAATTTGCCTGTTGAATCTCTTTCCTCTTCTAGATAAGACAACCATATCATTTCCAAGCAATTCCTGTTTTATTTCTTCCTTTTCAATCTTTACATTTCACATTTCTATATGATCAGCTTTTCCTAGGAACTCCACAAAAATGTAAAATACCACCTATCAGATTGCCAAAAATGCAAAAATCTAGCAAATGTAAGCATTGATGAGGACATAAAAGATCAGTAAGAAGGCTGTTAATGGGAGGGTAAATTTTTAAAATATGTTTAAGATGCATAAATACCAAGTTCTAGAATATGGTGATACATATAGAGAGGTCTTCAAATCTATATAATGTTTCATATCCTAAAAAAGTTCTCAGAATATAGTAATATGAAATTCTAACGCATGATACAACATGAATAACCTACTAAAACATCTGAAAACTGAAAAACATTTTTGAAAGAAATTAAAGAAGACTTGAATAACTGGACAAACATCTAATGTTCATGAATTAGAAGACTTAATATTAAGATGGCAATATCCTCCAAAGTAATCTGCAGATTCAACACAATCTCCGTAAGAATCTCAGACGAATTCTTTGTAAAAATTGTCAAGTTGATTCTAAAATCCATATGGAATTGCAAGGATAACCAGAATAGCTAAAACAATAAAGAAAAAGAAGAATACAGTAGGAAGACTCACACTTTATGATTTCAAGCTTACTAAAAGCAACTATAATCAAGAGAGTGTGGTACTGGCAAGAGGACAGACATGTAGATCAATGACATACGCTTGACAGTCCAGAAACAAAACCATATGTGTATGGTCAACTGATAAGGGTGCCAAGGCCATTCAATGCGGAAAGAACAGTCTTCAACAAATGGTGCTGAGATAAGTGTTATTCCCATACAAAAGAATGAAATTAGACCCTTATCTTATACTATATATACAAATTAACTCAAAATTAAATACCTAAATATAAGAGCTTAAAGTATAAAACTCTTAAAAGAAAATGAAAAAATTTTTATGACACTGGTTTTGGGAATTATTTCTTGGATACAACAAACAAAACACAGGCAATAAAAAGATCAAGAGATAAATTGAAATTCATCAAACACTTTTCATTGAGCACTGTATTAGTCCGTTCTCATGCTGCTAATAAAGACATACCTACAAAAGCCAAAATTGACAAATGGGATCTAATTAAACTAAAGAGCTTCTGCACAGCAAAAGAAACTACCATTAGAGTGAACAGGCAACCTACAGAATGGGAGAAAATTTTTGCAACCTACTCATCTGACAAAGGGCTAATATCCAGAATCTACAATGAACTCAAACAAATTTACAAGAAAAAAACAAACAACCCCATCAAAAAGTGGGCGAAGGATATGAACAGACACTTCTCAAAAGAAGACATTTATGCAGCCAAAAAACACATGAAAAAATGCTCATCTTCACTGGCCATCAGAGAAATGCAAATTAAAACCACAATGAGATACCATCTCACACCAGTTAGAATGGCAATGATTAAAAATTCAGGAAACAACAGGTGCTGGAGAGGATGTGGAGAAAGAGGAACACTTTTACACTGTTGGTGGGACTGTAAACTAGTTCAACCATTGTGGAAGTCAGTGTGGTGATTCCTCAGAGATCTAGAACTAGAAATACCATTTGACCCAGCCATCCCATTACTGGGTATATACCCAAAGGATTATAAATCATGCTGCTATAAAGACACATGCACACGTATATTTATTGCGGCACTATTCACAATAGCAAAGACTTGGAACCAACCCAAATGTCCAACAATGACAGACTGGATTAAGAAAATATGGCACATATACACCATGGAATACTATGCAGCCATAAAAAATGATAAGTTCATGTCCTTTGTAGGGACATGGATGAAGCTGGAAACCATCATTCTCAGCAAATTATCGCAAGGACAAAAAACCAAACACCGCATGTTCTCACTCACAGGTGGGAATTGAACAATGAGAACATATGGACACAGGAAGGGGAACATCACACACCAGGGCCTGTTGTGGGGTGGGGGGAGGAGAGAGGGATAGCATTAGGAGATATACCTAATGCTAAATGATGAGTTTATCAGTGCAGCACACCAATATGGCACATGTATACATATGTAACAAACCTGCACGTTGTACACATGTATCCTAAAACTTAAAGTATAATAAAATTAAATAAAAAAAGTATTTCAAATGTACATTTACATACGTTTCATTGAAAATGAAACGTTAAGTAAATATTAAAAATTATTTTCATGTTTTCAAAAAAGTTGTCTTTTAAAATATTCAAAATTATTTTTTAAAAGACAAAATATAAATATAATTGTCTCAATTTTAAATAAAAATTTAAATAAAACTTAAAAAAAAATGACATACCTGAGACTGGGTAATTTATAAAGGAGAGGGTTTAACTGACTCACAGTTCAGCACAGCTGGGGAAGCCTCTAGAAACTCACAAACATGGCAGAAGGTGGAAGCAAACACATCCTTCTTCACATGGCAGCAGCAAGAAGTGCCAAGCAAAAGGCAGAAAAGCCCCTTATAAAACCATCAGATCTCATTAGAACTCATTCAGTATCACAAGAACAGCATGAGAGGTAACCTCCCCCATGATTAAATTACCTCCCACTGGGTTCCTCCCATGACACATGGGGATTACAGGAACTACAATTCAAGATGAGATTTGGGTGGGGACACAGCCAAACCATATCAAGCACTTTGGTGCATCAAAGCACACTACCAAGAAAAGATAGGCCACAGAATGGAAGAAAATATGAAACAACTCAAAACAACCCAATTCAAAAATGGGCTAAGGACTTGAATATACACTTCTCAGAAGAAGATAAACAAATGGCTAGTAAGCACATGAAAAGACGCCTAACACCATTAGTCATTAAGGAAATGCAAATCAAAACCATAATGAGATACTAGTTTATACCCACTAAAATGGCTACCATTAAAATCAAAACTAAGCAAGGAATAACAAGTGTTGGCGAGGATGTGGAGGAATTGGAACCCTCATGCATTGCTGGTGGAGAGTAAAAGGGTTCAGCCATTGTAGAAAACAGTTTGGCAGTTCTGAGAATTAGCATGTGACCCTACAATTCTATTCCTAGGTATACACCCAAAATAACCGAAAGCAGCAACTCAATCAGACACTTGCACATCAATGTTTATAGTAGTATTATTCACAATAGCCAAAAGGTAGAATCAACTCAAGAATCCATCAGAGGATGAATGGATAGGCAAAATGTGGTATATACATACAGCAGAATATTATTCAGCCACAAAAAGAAATGATACCTGGTACAATATGGATGAACCTTGGAGACATTATGCTAAATGAAATAAACCAAACACAGAAAGACAAATATTGTATGATTTCATTTACATGAGTTATTTGTAACATATAAATTCACAGAGACAGAATACAGAATAGCGGTTACCAAGGACTAAGGGGAAGAGGAAATGAGGAGTTATTTTTTAATAGTCAGAGATTCCATTTGGGAAGATAAAAAATTTCTGGAAATAGATAATGGTGATGGTTGCACAACATTGTGAATGTACTTAGTGTCAAAGACCTGCACACTTGAAAGATGGTAAATTTTATTTTACATATTTTACCAAAATTAAAAGAAATAAATAACAGATTTTTAAAAGGATGAAATTCTGATACATGCCATAACATGAATGAATTTTGAAAACTTTATGCTAAGTGAAATAAATCAGACACAAAAAGGCATATATTATAATTTAAGTTATATGCGGTCCCACTTATATGGGATAAATTGTATGCTGCATGTATATTTTACCACAATGAAAAACTAAATAGAAAAAATTCACTAGTGTGAGATAACTAAAAGTCAGCTTTCAAGTGATTTGGAAAAACGGATCGCGAAAATATGAAAGCATTGTCACCTAGCCTTCTAAAGAGATTTATAAGAAACGGAAAGAGGGTTTTAAAAGGAATTTAAAAGATTAGAAGGCTGTTATATCTCAAGTTGATTTTTTTAAAAATACTAAAAAAAAATTAAGATTAGAGGGAGGGTACTCTTCATATAGGGAAACCTAGGAGTGTTTAAGAATAGAAGAATGTGAATCATGGAGAAAAAAGAAGTCCATCACACAATAAAAAAGAATAAGTGATTGCTGATAACCAATTCCAGCTGTGGCCAAATGAAGAAAGCAGTTAAGGCATAAGAGAAGTATCTGGCCTCTAGAATACAACATAGAAATGATGGATAAAAACAAAAGAATATTTTGAAATGGAAAGGAAGGGCATCAAAAAACTTCACAATGGTAATTAAAATCTGCATTAAAAGTAATCAAGAAACACTCAACATAAATTCAATGTGATCTCATTCAAAATAACACCAGAATTATTCTAAAGTTCAGCTGAAAAAATTATTGAGTAAGAATAACCATAAAAGATTTGACAAGGAATATGATGTTACAGCATTAGACACTGTCATAGAGAAATTAATTGGAACACAATAAAGTTCAGAAATAGATACAAGTCCAAAAAGGAATTTAATATAGGATAAAAGCAGTATTTCAAATCAGTGATTAATAAATTAGATTTTCCAGCAAATAACATAGTGATAAATGGCAGCAATTTGGAAAAGAAGAATGCTAGATCTCCACTTCAGTTCTTGCAACAAAAATCAAAGCTAGCTCAAAGATTTACAGGTGAAAGATGAACCCATAAAAATACTAGAAGAAAACATGAACAAAATTTTCCAAATCTCAAAACAGGAAAGGTCTTTCTGAACGTGACATATAATCCAGAAGCTATAAATGAAAAAAACAAAAAATCTGAGATAACATAAAAATTTTGGGTCAACAAAATCATCATCAATGTTACAAAAGAAAACTGGAAAAAATATTACATGCAACAAAGGCTAATATTCTTAATATCCATGAATTATGAATCAAGAAGAAAAATACCATCAATGCAAAAGAAAAAAGGGTCAAATTTACCAACATGCACAAATAAATATACATGCATACACACAGCATATATAATACAAGCACACAAACTATAAAAAACTAAAACATTTAATATTAAACTTTAAAACTAGAAATTATTTTGACAATTAAAGAACAATTAAAACATTAGGAAAAATGTATAGTTGGAAATGTAAATTAAAATGTAAGTGTCAAAGCTACAGATTGTAGTTAGAATGAACCGTTTTCTACCAATTTGAAATGGGAGTGAAAGGTACAGGATTCATGAGAATAGCATGTCAAATTTCATTTGTAAACTAAAACATTTAGTTGTACCCACTGCAATTCCAGAATTCAAAATGGACGTGTTGATGGTAAAGTGGTATAACAAGCATCGAATCTTCCTATTTATTGAAAAATATGTTAGAAACAGCATGGCTGAGCAATCAACTAATAATCTGTGAAAGGTAATCCTTATTCATTTGCACATTATTGTGCTTTTGTTTTCTAGTGTCAAAAGTTTGACAAATTAGAAAAAAATCATTGACCCAGTATACTTATCAGACACTATCTTTTATATTTGTAGAGTACAAAACAAGCTATTATATTTGCAGTCAACCATTTGCAGAGATCACCCCTGTATAGTTTTACACTGTAAGAATCAAATTTCCAAATATGCACTTGGTTATTAGTTCTATTTTTAACCTGCCACTCATATACTGTCATGTACTTAAAATTCAGAACATGTTTACATTATCCATCCAGCAGGCTAATGCAACTGCACACCAGACAGTCATGCATAATTCAAATCAATATCCTCAGGCTTGGAACTCTAAGTCAAAGCTGCCTTTAAAAAACCTAGGGTGTGACTTTAACATGAATAAAGTATATCTAATTTTTCTTTTTATGTGACAAATTGATACTTTCTGCAATGGAATGCCAAAAATGCAAAGCCACTGTATAATAGATCTTTACACTATTGAAAAAAAGAGATAATTGAAAAAATAAGGCAACTACAGTAGTCTTAGAAAATTAACTCTAAATACTGAAAGAGACAAAGCTGAATAAGATTCAAATAGCAAAGCTCACAATATAACAATAGATTATATGAAGTTTAGCCAACAAACAACATGTACATAAAATTACAAAATCAAAGCTCTAAGTTATATTGTGAATTGGGAATTCTTTTAATATTTAAATTCAGATTACTATTTTTGTATCAGTAAAGTTAGTTTCATTTAAATTCCTTAAGTATAAACCCCACTACTAAATTTCTATAACTAGTTACATGTCTAGAAGTGACACTCATCTGTAAAAGCTCAAGTCTATCAAACTTAAATTGAGTTTTCTTAGTTAAGCATGTCAAGATACAGCATTGAATATCCATTATACCAGACTCTAGTTTATGTCACCTTTACTGTGGATATTTGCTTTTAAAAGAATAAGGAAAAAAAGATAACTGAGTCTTAGTCTACAAACATCTATTTTTAAGGCTACTAAGAACATAAATGTTTACCAATAACTTGAAATGTAACATATAATTGATTACTCTCTGATTTAAAATTCGCATAAGCAAGAAAAAACGCATATATTTTGATAATTTTTCTTCCCAGAAGCCTCAAATTTGACTCATCATTTAAAGAAATCCTCCAAATATGAACATCATTGCTCGTGCAACCCAACTCAATTATGAAAATTTCGTATTAGTCCTATTCAATATTACAGACATACCAAACATAATATCCTCTACAATGACAGTCCATTAATGTCAAGGTGTAGTAATATGAAGGATGAAATTAATGGGATAGAGAAAAAGGATTCAATGGTATCTGAGATAATGAAAAAAAAGATTAAATGGCAGGCCTTTGGGAAATACAATAAAGGCATGGAAGTCCTTTCAGTGAAGACAGAGAATCTAGTTCAGGTACATAAAATGTATCTTTTCAGTTTTCTTGTAGAGATAAAAAACTTAAATAATGATGACAGAGTAGATAAATCAAAGATGTCTTAATTGATTAAGCCCTGAATTTAATTAGGAGTTTATAGATAACACTGTTGACCAAATCCATTCACTAAGTATTCTGTAAGAAAATAGCAGAAAAACATGTTTTATAGCAATTCAACTGCCAATTAAAGCTGGAGAAAATGATGTATAGAAATTTAAAACCATAATAGCAACAGCAAATGGAAAATTGCCCTAAAAAAGGACGTCTGATCTCACTCAGCAATAAAAGCATCATGGCCCATGGATTGAATATATATATTTTTTTCCTTTCTATTAGAGGGCTGTTTCTCTTTAAATTTCCATATTTTTTGCCCACAAGTACAACCAATGAATATTTTAAACCTCTCTAAAGGTAAATAAGTTATTGGCTCAGAGTTTTCTTCCTTTGCAAACCTACTTTGGAATATTTGTAATACAGCACCAAAGTTCAAAGCACACAGAATTCTCACGTTAATCCTGACATAGAGACAAATGATAAATTTTAGAAAGGCAGCTATATAAAAGAACTAAAAGAAAGATTACAGAATATAAACTGCATACATAGTTTATTTTTTGAAGTTAACTTTACATATTATGCTGAAAATTATAAAGGCAATAAAATGCAATTTTAGTAGCTCTACTTAGGAACATAGGAACTCAAAATGTGAGAAGCGGAATGAACCTTAGATCGCATTGCCTAACCTTAACATTTGTGCAAAAGGAAATGAGAGCCTGTGGCATGCCTGAAGTAACAGTTTATACAAAGGGTAAGACTAGAAACCATGTCTGCCATTTACAAGTCTCCTGAGTACAGACCTATACAACCATACCTATTGGCTCTAACTACTTTTAAGTATGCTTAAGAAAAAACAAAAATGAAGTTGCATACAATTCCAATGCTGAAACAGATGTAGCAAGGACCAATGCTAGACTAGAGCTGAGATGCAGATACCTCTCATACAATGGAATTAGATGGCAACCATATCCTTCAATTTCCCATATCCCAGTTCCCACCCCATTTCCTCATTCTCCACCCACTGCAGATAAACTTGCATCCACTGATTTATATGGGAGGGTGAGATGCCTTCAGAGAAAGCATCTTAAACAACTCTGACAGTAATTATTTTAGTTCTCATTATTTTGGAAATAATGTTAATTTAATCCTATTCATGTCTCTCTCTCTCTCTATATATATATATTCTTTCTTGTCATCATACATATACAGGTATATATATATAATTTATTTTATTCAGGTTGAGTAAGAGAATTTGTCAACTCTTAGCCACCAAATTAATTCCCAAATTAGCATGGGAAATTCCCGGGAATTTTTTTCATAGGAAATTTTTATTCTAATCCTTATGTTTTAATTGTATGATAGTGAATTTCTCTCATCCTGCCCTTAATTTGATCTTAAGGCGGAGTTCATTCATTGCCAGTCACTTTCTGTTAGTAAAGAATGTCAAGCTAGTAGAATTTAAAACTCCATTCCCAGGTCTAACTTAATTTCCTCTCTATATCTAAGTTTCTAACTGTAAAACAGAGTTAATAATAGTTCATAGTTCACAGTGCTGTCAAAACATTAAATGAGCTAATATAAGTAAAGGGCTTAAAACAGTGCCTGTTACATCGCAAGCACTATATATGTATTTGCTTTTGTTATTCCCTCCCTCTGATGCCAGCTAAGCTTCTGTTCATGGAACTTTTGAGTGGGAGACAAAGTGAGGTATGCACTTTCAATCCTCTTTACTCCATCCAGCACCTTGAATGACTTCATTCCAGAACACTTTTCCCTCTCTTCCACCTCTATAATTACTCTGATGTGTTGGGGTAAGGAACAGGAATAGCAGAAATTGCTGAGATTGCCTTATTGGTTGCATGCAGGTAGCAGAAAGGTACCCTAAACCTCACTCTAGCACTGGTTGGCTGTGGTAGCTTTTGCTGATATGGTGGTTTCTTCATAAATTATGCAGATAATTCATTTGGTTGATATTCAGCTTCATCTCAGCCTATGCAGGCATGGAGGAACTACCCAGAGGAGGGCAGCCAAGTCTTCCCCTGTGGTCAGCAGTCCGTACTCCTAATCCCCTAATTAGGTAGCAAATTCCCTCGTTTGTTGGTTGCCTGATTAGCCCTATAACTCTTGTCTCCTCTACTTTCCATGCTCCTTCAAAGGGAGCCTCAAAAATAACTCCGTGTTCTTCACAAATCTCAAGTGCCCACTGAAAAAGGGGATGAGGCAGAAGAGCTGTAACCACAGTGCCTCCCAACTTTCAAACTCCAATTCTCTTTCTCCTCCTACCTCATCTCCTGCCTATTTGATATGGGGTGGGAGTGGGAGCACAGCAGTTAGATTGATATTTGGGAGTAATAAAACCAGTTTGGACTACCTCATAAGAAATATGTAGGGAAGTCTCTGACCCAGAATGTCAATGGCTGTTAGCTCAAGATTTTAGATAGAGAGATGAATTACTATTACCTCTTTATTCCAGCTCTCAGTCCCTAGTCACCGATTCCAGAATAACAAAAGCCTCAAGAAAAGTCCCATTAAACATCCTGATACAAATACAATTAATATAGGGACAAACAATCTTTCTTATACATCACCATAATCTGTGGTAGGTACAGACCTAAATGCACAGCCTAATCAAATGCCTATGTAAGAACCCACAGGGAGAAAAAGTTTATGTGTTCTGTATATTCTGAGGGATGGTCCTCTTTACCCCAAATAGTCACAAGAAATCTGCATATGGAAGGAGTATTCTGTTGTCAAGCTATGGGGAAGTAGGAGTACAGATAGCTGTCAAACATGAATGATTTATTATTCCATTTTGTGGGCAAATCAAGATGAATGCAAAATGAAAGAGATCATAAAGAATGTTAAATAACCAAACTCAAGAAACTCAGGAAGTCCAACTATATAAATCATTAACAAAATCAAAGGCTAATGGTAATAAGGGCAAGGAGGTTTTAATCAGAAAAATCAAGTTTGGCTGGGCGCGGTGGCTCAAGCCTGTAATCCCAGCACTTCGGGAGGCCGAGGCGGGCGGATCACGAGGTCAGGAGATCGAGACCATTCTGGCTAACACGGTGAAACCCCGTCTCCACTAAAAATACAAAAAGTTAGCCAGGCAAGGTGGCGGGCGCCTGTAGTCCCAGCTACGTGGGAGGCTGAGGCAGGAGAATGCCATGAACCCGGGAGGAGGAGCTTGCAGTGAGCCCAGATCGCATCACTGCACTCCAGCCTGGGTGAAACAGCGAGACTCCGTCTCGAAAAAAAAAAAAAAAGAAAAGAAAAATCAAGTTCATAACTTTGTTCCAATTAAATAAAAAAATTATTGATTTATTAAATTTGCATCCAGTAAGCACTATGTGAGATACTGGGAACTCACACCGAAGTGACGTGAAACAAGTTACTGTACATAACAAGAGAATATCCAAAGCAACCGAGGTCTATAGAAATTCTGAAAATAGAAAGATTAATCTGTGAAGAGTGTTGGCAAGAAAACTTCATGGCAGGAGTTGGCCTTAACTTTGGCCTTGAAACGCAGTGCTAAATAGGTTGAAAGAGGGTGCAATGTTTCAAACTGGGGTACAATATTAACAAAGATACAAAGTCAGGCATGATGCATGATGACCAAATTACCTCTGCAAAGAAATGGCCAACTAGAGAAGGTTTTAAACAATGGATGGGAGAACAAGGAAAGGTTAATTTGGATATTTATACTACCTCATCTTTGGGTTTGTCTCCAATCTTGTGATTTCAATTATCAATATCAACTGGGGTTGGGCATGGTGGCTCATGCCTGTAATCCCTGCACTTTGGGAGGCCGAGGAGGGCAGATCACTTGAGGTCAGCAGTTCCAGACCAACCTGGCCAACATGGCAAAACCCCATCTCTACTAAAAGTACAAAAATTAGCCCAGTGTGGTGGTGTGCGCCTGTAATCCCAGCTACACGGGAGGCTGAGGCAGGAGAATTGCTTGGGCCTGGGAGGTGGAGGTTGCAGTGAGCCGAGACTGC
Source organism: Symphalangus syndactylus (assembly GCF_028878055.3). NCBI lineage: Eukaryota > Metazoa > Chordata > Mammalia > Primates > Hylobatidae > Symphalangus > Symphalangus syndactylus. The sequence goes on from NC_072434.2 coordinate 13,114,443, forward strand.
AGCTACTACACTCCAGCCTGGGTGACAGAGCAAGATTCAGTCTCAAAAAAATAAATAAATAAATAAAAAATAATAATAATATCAACTGGAAGCTTTCAAAAAAGATTTTTTGTTGTTGTTGTTGTTTGAGACAGAGTCTCGCTCTGTCGCCCAGGCTGGAGTGCAGTGGTGTGATTCTCCTGCCTCAGCCTCCTGAGTAGCTGGGACTACAGGCACATGCCACCACACCCGGCTAATTTTTTTTTTTTTTTTTTTGTATTTTTAGTAGAGATGGGGTTTCATCGTGTTAGCCAGGATGGTCTCGATCTCCTGACCTCATGATCTGCCTGCCTTGGCCTCCCAAAGTGCTGGGATTACAGGTGTGAGCCACCATGCCCAGCCCCAAAAAAACTTTTTAGTTGTTCAAATAAAATCTAATCTATTTAAACTAATAAAAGAAGAAATAAGGAGCTCGAGCTCCGTCTCCTCATTCTGATTCCCTGACCCTCATTTTATCTTACTCCTAGAACAAACCCCTACCAAGGATCCACAGAACCCCTTAATGAAAAACATGTTTAAAACTGTTGTGGAATATTTTTTTGGTGGGGGGTGAGGTCTCTACCTTTTAGTTGGTTCAATTCTCATCTAGTTGCATGCCCTACAGATTCCTTCAACCACAATTTCACTGAAAGTTCTTGAGAGACAACAGCTCCATAAAGATAAATGTTGGAAATATTTAGTTGAGTACAGCTTTTATAATATGATGTCATCAAATGTACTTTAAAGAACATAAACTTATAAAGGTAAGTTTCATATTGGGTGCTAATTTGTATCAATTTTTAAAGTGAATTTAAAATAAACAAACTTTGCCTCTAACTATATAATTACAGAGTTTTAAATCTGAAATGAGGATTAGTCTTAGGCAAAATAGCACTTCTTAAAAACAGCATCAAAAATCTTATTTACATGATGTTTCTAAATGTTCTGTGAGAAGTAAAACACCTACTTAAAAGAGATTTCTAAATGGTTAAAGGTGAACTGGAGATGGTAACTGAGAACTCACTTTGACTTAAATTTTAGTTGATATATAACCAATAACTATAACAAATTAAATTTTTATATGGGAGACAATCCTTTTTTTTTTTTGAGACAGGGTTCGAGTTCAGTGGAACAATCATAGCTCACTGTAGCCTTGAGCTCCTGGGCTTAAGTGACCCTCCTGCCTTAGCCTCCCAAGTATCTGGAACTACAGGTGCATGCCACCACACTCAGCTAATTCTTTGTATTTTTTTTTTTTTTTTTTTTTGTAGAGATAGGGTTTCATTATGTTGACCAGGCTGGTCTTGAACTCCTGGCTTCCAGGAATCTTCTTGACTTAGCCTCCCAAAGTGTTGGGAATATAGGCATGAGCCACCGTGTCTGGCCAACAATTCTATTTTTAAGACATTCTAATAGGCATTCTAATAGGAAAAAAAACATATTTTGCCCTCTCGATCAATAAAATATCAATTAAAAGCCAGCTGTTCCCATTTTTTAGATAGTTTGAAGTTCATGAACTTTTATTTTTTTCAACAAATTATCAATGGGCATACCTATTTAATTTTATACATAAAGACTTTTCATAAATACAAATATGTTAACAGCCACCATTTATTCAGAACCATTATATCCCAAGACTTGTAGTATTTCTAGTCCTCACACTAACTCTTTAGAGCAAGTATTTTTAGACAATTTACATTTAACAAAAGACTCAGAAAAGTTTATTATATCATATAGTTAATAATCACTGAAGACAGGATTGGAATTTTTTCCACAGCTTATTCATCTCCTGACTCATGTGAAAATCAGAATATGATGAGAAACAGGCCAGTTCATTCGACAGAGGTCCAGAAAGGCTCAGGAACTGAAGGCATTAGTACCTTGGAAGGTAGTGGGTAAGAATTATGCTAAAACAAGAGCAGGCAGATGAAAGCTTTCCCAGTAAGCAATAACAACACTCCCACCTCAAACTGTGTCCTCTATAATAGGCACCCAAGAATCCAATTAAGGACCATCAGGAGTAAGAGGAAACGGGGATAAGCATTCCCCCTCTGAAAACAGAGAATTAAGTGAAAATCTGATGAACAGTTAAATGCTCAGCTTACTTTTTATTACTCAGTTCCAAGAGTGCTGCAAGCCAAGCATTATATCACACTTCTCAACAAAAGCAGGAAAATGAGGATAACAGAGGACTATTCCAAAAAATTAAGGGGCCTAAGAGACTACAGTTATAAACACTGACATGTGGGAGTCTGAAATGAAATGGTCACATTCCTTCCCAATCAACTAGCAGTGAAGTCACTGATAACAAACTCGGTCCAAGCACACAGTTTCTAATCTGCTTTTCTACGTATCACTGTTAAATATGACAATTTCTACATACGTGAGAAAACCTCCAATATAAAAGACAAGAGACTTAAAAAAAAGGAAACGTAATATAGGAACAAGAAAAAGGCTTAAGATGGAAGAAAAGAATATCCTTAGTGATGAAAAGATATTACAATCATAAAATAGGAACAATTACTTTAAGTAAGAAACCATCAGAGACTGAGAAACAACACTTGATATTTTAAAATGTGATAGCAGAAAGTTACAGTATGGGAGGAAATTAGGCTTTTAAACATCAAACTAATAATCTTGCCAGAAACAAAGGAGAAAATGGAAGGAACTATGAAAAAAATGATTTAATTTTTTTTTACATCTTGAGATGAATATTCAAACTGAAAGTGTCCACCAAGTACCTGGCATCAACAATGAAAGTTGTACCCCAGGTACAATGTTACAAAATTTCCCAATACAGGAAGAATAATAATATAATTAAAACTTGCAGAGAAAATATCTAAAAATAAATGAGAACCAAAATAGCAACACTATTAGTGAGAAGACAATAGAGTAATGACTTCAAAATTCTATAGGAAAATGATTTCCAAACTGGCATTCTATACCTGGACAAACCATTAATCAATTACAAGTTAGAACAAAGAGATTTTCAAATGTGCAGCATCTCAAAAAGCTTACTTGCTATACACTATTTCTCTGGAAGCTACTGGAAGATAGGCTTTATACCAAAATGAGAAAGTAAACAAACAAACAAAAAAGACTGTTGAGTTTTTAACACACTTACATACATAAATTACTTTAAAAGAGCCTGCATCGCCAAGTCAATCCTAAGCCAAAAGAACAAAGCTGGAGGCATCACGCTACCTGACTTCAAACTATACTACAAGGCTACAGTAACCAAAACAGCACGGTACTGGTACCACAACAGAGACATAGATCAATGGAACAGAACAGAGCCCTCAGAAATAATGCTGCATATCTACAACTATCTGATCTTTGACAAACCTGACAAAAACAAGAAATGGGGAAAGGATTCCCTATTTAATAAATGGTGCTGGGAAAAACTAGTTCAACCATCGTGGAAGTCAGTGTGGCGATTCCTCAGGGATCTAGAACTAGAAATACCATTTGACCCAGCCATCCCATTACTGGGTATATACCCAAAGGACTATAAATCATGCTGCTATAAAGACACATGCACACGTATGTTTATTGCGGCACTATTCACAATAGCAAAGACTTGGAACCAACCTAAATGTCCAACAACGATAGACTGGATTAAGAAAATGTGGCACATATACACCATGGCATACTATGCAGCCATAAAAAATGATGAGTTCATGTCCTTTGTAGGGACATGGATGAAACTGGAAAACATCATTCTCAGTAAACTATCGTAAGGACAAAAAACCAAACGCCATATGTTCTCACTCATAGGTGGGAATTGAACACTGAGAACTCATGGACACAGGAAGGGGAACATCACACTCTGGGGACTGTTGTGGGGTGGGGGGAGGGGGGAGGGACAGCATTAGGAGATATACCTAATGCTAAATGATGAGTTAATGGGTGCAGCAAAACAACATGGCACATGGATACATATGTAACAAACCTGCACATTGTGCACATGTACCCTAAAACCTAAAGTATAATAATAATAAAAAAAAAAGAAAAGTAAAGGTGCTGTGATGGTAAGACCAGAGTTAGGATAACAGTTAACGGCTCTAGATTTCAACAAGATTGGTACCAGAAGTTGAACATGTAAGCACTCAAACTATAGACACAATCCACAAAATTACCTAATGAATGCTAGGAATTGTTACATTTAGCTATTTGACAAGCTTCCTATTACTGTTCAACTAAACCAAACAATTTTCCTGCCTCAACAGTTAACTCATCTTCCTACCTCTCATTTCCCACAGCTCCAATCCATTCTTCATAGACTTAATAGTGTTACCTTCCTAAAGCAAAAGTCAGGTCATGTAATGCTTTTAGTTTAAAATCTTCTAATGGCCTTCACTGCCTAAGAAACAGTCCTAATTGCTTGGCCCATCAGTTAAGACCCTAAATGATCTATGCCAATTTAACTTTTCAGTCTTATGTTTTATCACCACTATTACTTCAGCACACAAACCACCTGTTGCTTCTCAACTTGGCAGAAAGAAGTTAATTTTCTCTTAAACAGCTCTTTTTCTGTCTCTGTGCATAGCATAGCAGGCATTCAAAAATAAAATTACAGTGGCATAAATTAGTGATTCACTGTAATAAAAAACCAAAGGAGATTCTACTACAATATAATTCTACCTTCTATGCATGAACATAAAAAGTTAAAGTTAAATTAAAATGTTGATCTATATTGATATTGTAAGGATCAATATAAAATTTCCATGTTCTGGTATAATTTGCCCTTCTTTGATCTGGGCTTTGTCCTAATGTATAAATAAAGGAAATAAAATTTGTAGTCATGTAGGATATTGTATAAAATTGTAATACTAATAGTAGTCATAAGAAAATGTAAAGAATATGGCAGAATGATCTTGGCATTTAATATCACATCTAAAATTTAAAGGTAACATTAAAGGTGAATTAAATTTTAATAAAAGGAAAATAAGCTTATAATAGGCATGTGGAACTATTTTTTATTTTAAAAATTTAATTAATACACCTCAATAATTTCCTGTTAGCAACCTATTAAAGGGAATCCTAAGCATTTATAATGCTTTCTACCTGTCAACTCTTTAATATTTAATAAATTCCTTTAGAATGCCATTGTTTCTGTGCTTGGAGAGTGTGTGTGTGTGTGTGTGTGTGTGTGAATGTGTGTGTGTGAGATGTAGTTTCACTCTTGTTGCCAGGCTGGAGTGCAGTGGCGTGATCTCAGCTCACTGCAGCCTCTGGCTCTGGGTTCATGTGATTCTCCCGCCTCAGCCTCCCGAGTAGCTGGGACTACAGGCACCCACCACCATGCCCAGATAATTTTTGTATTTTTAGTAGAGACAGGGTTTCACCATGTTGGCCAGGCTTGTCTCAAACTCCTGACCTCAGATGATCCACCCGCCTTGGCCTCCCAGGTTGCTGGGATTACAGGCATGAGCCACTGCGCCGAGTCTGGAGAGTGGCGGGCACCTGTAGTCCCAGCTACTCGAGAGGCCGAGGCAGGAGAATGGCATGAACCCGGGAGGCGGAGCTTGCAGTGAGCTGAGATTGCACCACTGCACTCCAGCCTGGGCAACAGAACAAGACTCTGTATAAAAAAAAAACAAACAAACAAACAAAAAAAAACGCTAAAATTTGCTCCAAACACTTTGTCACGGGGGAAAAAACTCAAACAGCCAGAATATATTGAAAATTCTATAATTAGAATCCAAATAAATTGCTCTTAAAGAGTAACTTAACCAAAAGCTTGAGAAGAATTTAACAAGTTATTGTTAACAATTTGACAACAGAGTGTTCCTGATTGATTTCAGTTCAGGATATAAATCAAGAAATTAAATTTGACTATACATATGCAAAAAAGGGTCCAAAAGTTAAAATAAGTAGCAGACAAGAAATCCAACAATCTTCTAAAAACAATTAAGATTTGGTTAGCAGTCTCAATCATATTAAATGTAAAGGAAAGAAAGTAACACAGATATGAGGCTAATTATGCTTTCAAAGAATCTGGTATTAATATCCTATAAAAAGTGGTCTGAAAGGTAGGTATTTCTCATGAACGTGGGATACTGGTTGAATATAAGTTAGGAGCTTATTCAGAAGTATAACCACCAGATGTAAAAAAGAAGGAAGGAGATTTCTGTGAATTCACATGGAGTGGTTTCCAAAATAAGTAACAAAAGAAAAATGCAAGACAAAATACATATACACACACACATATATAGTATTCTATGTGAAGGGAAAATAACAAGACACACATAATTATTTTTTTCAAAACAAAACACAGGAATGATAAGCCAGAAACTAAAAAAAAGTGGTTACCTACACAGGTGAGTGGGAACGAAGTAGAAGAAATAAAAAAGAAATAGGATTTATCTGAGTATATGTTTTTATTTAGCTTTTAATTTAGACTAATGTTTTACATATTCAAAAACAAATTGAAAAAGAAAAACTCAACATCAAATGAAATAAAAAGTGTGAAATGAACTATATTCATAGCAAACAGATAACCACAAAAAAGAATTAATGCAAATAACTTTTGAACACAGTATATTGTACAACCTTATTGTATATATTCTGAGGACAAACATTATGCAACCAAAATTCTTGAATTTTATGTAATAGATTTATTATTGGTACTGGCATTTAAGTAGCAATACCTAAACTATTTTATATGTATTGTAGGACTGAGCAAATGAATAAATACATGAATTTTGCTAGGAACCACAGTTCTATGAGTGAAGAGAGTCACAAATACAGAAAAGAGAAATAAGAGGAAGAACTCTGGTACTGGATTGAATGCGTGGTATCAAAATGAACTGTTCACTAAAAGAGCCTAGAAGAAATGATACCCAGCAGTAATAAGCACACCTAGATTTTCATTTCTAAATGTCCTTCCTCACAAAAGGATTAAAAGGAAGAAACGACTGAAGACCTGATTGGGACTGATATGGTCATGGGAGGAACTCAGTGGGAGGGGATTGAATTATGGGAGTGGGTCTTTCCTGCACTGTTCTCATGATAGTGAGTGAGTCTCGCAAGATCTGGTGGTTTTAAAAGGGGAGTTTTCCTGCACAAGCTCTCTTCTCTTGTCTGCCACCATGTGAGACGTGCCTTTCACCTTCTGCCATGATTGTGAGGCCTCTCAAACGACGTGATACTGTAAGTCCAATAAACCTCTTTCTTCTGTAAACTGTCTAGTCTCAGGTATGTCTTTATCAGCGGTGTAAAAATGGACTAATACAGTAAATTGCTACCAGTTAGAGTGGGGTCCTGCTGAAAAGATAGCCAAAAATGTGGAAGCAACTTTAGAACTGGGTAACAGGCAAAAGGTTGGAATAGTTTGGAGGGCTCAGAAGAAGACAGGAAAATGTGGGAAAGTTTGGAACTTCCTAGAGACTTGTTGAATGGCTTTGCCCAAAATGCTGATAGTGATATGGACAATAAGATCCAGGCTGAGGTGGTCTCCGGTGATGAGGAACTTGTTGGGAACCAGAGCAAAGGTGACTCTTGTTATGTTTTAGCAAAGAGACTGGTGGCATTTTGCCCCTGACCTAGAGATTTGTGGAAATTTGAACTTGACAGAAATAATTTAGGGTATCTGGTGGAAGAAATTTCTAAGCAGAAAAGCATTCAAGAGGTGACTTTGTGCTGTTAAAGGGAGTTTTAAAAGGGAAACAGAGCATAAAAGATTGGAAAATTTGCAGCCTGACAATGTGACAGAAAAGAAAATCCCATTTTCTCAGGTGAAATTCAAACCGGCTGCAGAAATTTGCATGAGTAATGAGGAACCAAATGTTAAAACTCAAGACAATGGGGAAAATGTCTCCAGGGCATGTCAGAGGTCTTCACCACAGCCCCTACCATCACAGGCCAGAAGGCCAAGGAAGAAAAAGTGGTTTTGTGGGCCAGGCCCAGGGTCTCTGTGCTGTCTGCAGCCTAGGGACTCAATGCCCTGCATCACAGCCGCTCCAGCCGTGGCTTAAAGGGGCCACCACAGAGCTCAGGCCGTGGCTTTAGAGGGTGCAAGCCACAACCCCCGGCAGCTTCCACGTGGTGTTGAGCCTGCGAGTACACAGAAGTCAAGAACTGGTGTTTGGGCAGGAAGAGAAAACCAAACACCACATGTTCTCACTCATAAGTGGGAGTTGAACAATGAGAACATACGGGCACAGGGAGGGGAACATCACACACTGGGGCCTGTCAGCGGGGTGGGGTGTAAGGGGAGGTATAGCATTAGGAGAAATACCTAACGTAGATGACAAGTTGATGGATGAAGCAAACACCATGGCACATGTATACCTATGTAACAAACCTGCATGTTCTGCACATGCATCCCAGGACTTAAAGTATAATTTTTAGAAAAAGAAAAAAAAATCAAAATCCACAAAAAAGATTGAAAAAAAAAAAAGAATTGGTGTCTGGGAACCTCCGCCTAGATTTCAGAAGATGTATGGAAATACCTGGATGTCCAGGCAGAAGTTGGCCACAGAGGTGGGGCTCTCATGGAGATCCTCTGCTAGGGCAGTGCAGAAGGAAAATGTGGGGTCAAAGCACCCACACAGAGTCCCTACTGGGGCACTGCCTAGTGGAGCTGTAAGAAAAGGGCCACTGTCCTCCAGACCCCAGAATGGTAGATCCACCAACGGCTTGCACAGTGTGCCTGGAAAAGCCACAGACACTCAACACCAAACTGTGAAAGCAGCCGGGAAGGAGGCTGTACCCTGCAGAGCCACAGGGGTGGAGCTGCCCAAAACCATGGGAATCCACCCCTTGCATCGTCAGCATGACCCAGATGCGAGACATGGAGTCAAAGGAGATCATTTTGGAGCTTTAAGATTTGCCTGCCCTGCTGGATTATAAACTTGCATGGGGCCTGTAGCCTCTTTGTTTTGGCCAATTTCTCCCATTTGGAAAAGCTGTATTTACCTAATGCCTGTACCCCCATTGTATCTAGGAAGTAACTAACTTGCTTTTGATTTTACTGCGTCATAGGCAGAGGGGACTTGCCTTGTGTCAGATGAGATGCTGGACTGTGGACTTCTGAGTTAATGCTGAAATAAGACAAGACTCTGGGGGACCGTTGGGAAAGCACGATTGGTTTTGAAATTGTGAGGATATGAGATTTGGGAGAGGCCAGGGGCGAAATGATGTGGTTTGGCTATGTCCCCACCCAAATCTCATCTTGAATTTTAACTCTCACAAGTTCCATGTGTCGTGGGAGGAACTCGATGGGAGGTGACTGAATTATGGGGGTGCATCTTTCCTGTGCTGTTCTTGTGATAGTGACTGAGTCTCACTCAGGAGATTTGATGGTTTTAAAAGGAGGACTTTCCTGCACCAGCTCTCTTCTCTTGTCTGCCACCATGTAAGATGTGCCTTTCACCTTCTGCCATGATTATGAGGCCTCCCCAGCGATGTGGAACTGTAAGTCCAATAAACCTTTCTTTTGTAAATTGCCCAGTCTTGGGTATGTCTTTATCAGTGGTGTGAAAATGGACTAATACAGGGACACATACAGGTCAAAAAGATGTGGGAGTCGGTTTGAGTGAACAATTGATAGCCCAATTTGAGACAATTCGGGGATCCAAATAAAAAATGACAGGAGTGGATAACACTGAATAGAAGAAGAATCTATGAGTATCAATACTAAAGAAAAAGGTAATAATTGATTTAGTCAAGAATCATCAATGAATGTTAAAACCACTAGGTATTGGGGAACAGGATATTCACACAGTCTCAAAGTATCAATCCAGAAATTATTTACTCCTGAAAAAGTGGAAAAAGGTCTTCCAAAATGGAGCAATCTAGTGGATGCCACACCACTTAAGCAAAGTTAGTAGCACCAATAATATCTGAGATCATGTGGTCCCTGATGTAACACATTGAAGACATTTCACTGATACAGTATTCCTGCCAAAAACCAACCTGAAAAAAGTGGACATCTTTTTTATTCATATTTTGCATAACATATAACTTGGATTCCCAATTCTTGAGCTATAGTCAACCTATGTTTGCGAATTATAGTATCTTAAAACATCTGTAGCAGTCTCAGGATATTTAATCAGAAATGCATTGAAAATATAATCTACATTAAATTCTGCAAGGCCAGGCACGGTGGCTCATGCCTGTAATCCCAGCACTTTGGGTGGCCGAGCAGGTGGATCACGAGGTCAGGAGTTCGAGACCAGCCTGGCCAACATGGTGAAACTCCATCTCCACTAAAGATACAAAAAATTAGCTGGGTGTGGTGGCAGATGCCTATAATCCTAGCTAATCGGGAGGCTGAGGCAGGAGAATCACTTGAACCTGGGAGGCGGAGGTTGCAGTGAGCTGAGATTGCGCCATTGCACTCCAGCCCGGCCAACAGTGCGAGACTCCATCTCAAAAATAAAATAAAATAAAATAAAATAAAATAAAATAAAATAAAATAAAATATATTCTTCAAATTAGGATATACAAGAAAAGGATAAATAATGAAAAAAACTATACCTAAGCAACAGAAAAATCCATGTAATTTTTTATTTTTTGGCTATATTAATTCAATAAACATTTATTGGCTACCTTTCTATGTGCCATACTCTTTGACAGGTGCTAGACAAAGAAGGATGAATAAGACAAAGTACCTGCCACCTTTATCCTTTTCATAAAAATTTCTAATAATAAATCTAATGATAAAGTAATATTTACCTAAATTCTGGTTTAAAAGGACTATATAATGGTGGATCTAAGTTAATTAGAATAATTATTTAACTATACCTATCAATATGATAAAAACACATTAATATAAAATAAATTAATTAATTATAGAATTAAAAACAGGGGATCTGGAATCAGACTGGTTTGATTTCTGGGTCCATCACTTAGTAGCTATATGATGTTAATATAATTTTACAGTTTCCTCTTTTATAGAATGGGGATGATAATACTATTTAACTCTGGAGATGTTGTGAAGATTAAAGGTATTAATGTACACAGAGATTTTAGAATACTTACAAGCAACCACACAATGACTTGCAAGTGAATGTTCATAGCAGCATTATTCCTAATAGTAAAAAACTGGAAATGCCCTAAATTTTCATCAGTGGTTAAGTGGATAGACAATATGTGGTACATTTACACAACGAAGTACTATTCAGTAATAAAAAGGAACTACTGATCCATGCTAAGTCAACAGATGAACCTCAAAAACATGATGTTAAGTGAAAGAAGCCAGACACAAGAGACTTCACGTTGTATGATCCCAGTTATATAAAATGTCCAGAATAGGCGAATTTATATAAAGTAGATGAGTGGTTGCCTGATACTGAGGGTGAGAGTAGGGATTAACTGTAAACAGGCATGACAGATCTGAATGGCTAATGGAAATGTTCCAAAAATAACTTATGGTAATAGCTATACATTCAGTAAAGTTACAAAAAAAGATCACTGACTTGTACACTTGAAATGAGTAAATTTTGTTTGTTTGTTTTCTACTTGAGACTGAGTCTTGTTTTGTCACCCAGGTTGAAGTGCAGTGGTGTGATCTTGGCGCAATGCAACCTCTGCGTCCTGGGTTCAAGCAATTCTCCTGCCTCACCCTCCAAAGTAGCTGGGGTTACAAGTGCCCACTACCATGCCCAGCTAATTTTTGTACTTTTAGCAGAGACAGGATCTCACCTAAATGTTGGCCAGACTGGTCTTGAACTCCTGACCTCAAGTGATCCTCCTGCCTCACCCTCCCAAAGTACTGGGATTATAGGCATGAGCCACCATACCCAGCCATGAAACTCCATAAAGCAATTTAAAAATACTTAGTGAAAAATGTGTTCAATGTGTTAGCAATTATTAAGATAAAGTAATTTTCTTTGTATTATGTGATTTATAATATCAAATATAATCAAGACACGGAAATAATATATTTACCAAAGACAAAGAGAACACACAATAAAATTGTTAAATTTCTGAGAATTAATGAAAATATATAATGACAATTTCCTGAAGATTCTGAAGTTCTAAAGTGACATAAAAATATTATACCTAGAATAGAAATATAAATTTTCCCTACAGACTTAAAAATAGTTTAACATGATTTTACTCATTTGTTACTAACATTTCATTTGGTTTTATACAGTCTCCTATTTATTTCTGATAAATATATCTCCAAATGTTATTCTAAATGAAAGTACAGGAAGACAAGAAGTTGCATTTTCATTTGGTTAAAGTCCTTCTTATTTATTAATGTAACTATACTATTAATTCAGAGATAACAAATGGCTGGAGGAGGCTCTTTTCAATGCCTTCATCTTATAGAAAAGAATATTCCTTCAAAACTGCTAGTAGCATTATTCTGTATTTAAAGTTAATTTTATCTGAATGCAAAAACAACAACAAAAAAATATGTCCTCCATTAAAATGTACTAAACTTATACATTTTTAAGCATGTTAATTTGAAATGTAAGGGTCTGAAATAAATGAACTACAAATTAACTACATTCAAAGCATCTATTTTTTACAGAAATCTAATTAATTTTGGGGAAGCATTTACTTTGCATTTAGCACTATTATGAATAAACAGATCTTAGTTTGACAAGGTTTTACAATGCATTAAGAAAATATTTTGTTGACTAATTTACACTGATGAATTAATTTCTACATTTTAAACTTTGAACCAAATGTGTATAGCACCGAATGAAATGAGTCTATTCAAGTCTAAATACATGGAAAATTTGTAAATATTCTGAAAGTAGATGTATTATTATTAATAAAGAGAATCATGACATGATTTGGATGTCTGTCCCCCTCAAATCTTATATTGAAAAATGATTCCCAGTGTTGAAGGTGGGGCCTGATGCAAGGTGACTGGATCATTGGGGCAGATCCTTCATGAATGGTTTAGTGCCATCCCCTTGGTAATAAAAGTCTGGGACATCCCCGCCAACTCACTCTCTTGTTCCCATTCTCACCATGTCATGTGCCTGCTCCCATTTCATGCTCCATCATAAGTAAAAGCTCCCTGAGGCCTCAGCAGAAGCCGAGTAGATGTCGGTGCCATGCTTGCACAGCCTGCAGAGGTGTGAGCCAACTGAACTTCTTTTCTTTATAAATTACCTACTCTCAGGTATTCCTTTATAGTAATACGAGAAGAGCCTAATACAAATCATTATCTGGAAATTCCAAGAAAAGAGAAATCTTCAAAGATACTTTTATTCTCGGAAGAAAAATGTGTAAGGAGCGAGATATCTTTAATATCAAAACTACAAGATCCAGAAAGAACATATCTATCACATTGTCTGGCAGAAGCACCCTAATAAGTTTCGATGCTGAAACAAGATTCCTATGGCTTTGATTCATTAAAAGACTGTTTCAAATAAGCTTTCCACAAAAGGAAAGATGCCAGTAGAGGCTTAAAATGGAGTAAAAAGTTGAAGTGAAATTTCTAGAGATTTCAAAACATTATCTAAACTTATTATGAGTTCCACGTAGTAAAACACAAGGGTCTTTACATTTATTTCTGTATTAGTAAAACTAAATAAAACAAAACCAACTTGAACTAGAACTTTAAGACAAAGAAAATAAAAGTATGAGAAAAATGGAAGGTATACCATGCAATCCAGTAAATGATTAAAAAACTCAGCCTCAAAAAGTGCTTGAACCAAGACTTCTCCAGGGATCCAAAAGTAGATGTTTATGCACCTTCTATTTACAACACTGGCACCGACCAGCCAATTACAGCTGTGGAGATAAGGCCATGAAATACAGGCATAACTTCTGGGGTCCACTGCTAGAAATTAAGAGATAGTTCCTAAAGAATGGAGAATTGCTTTAAGTTGAGAAACCAATGCAAAAGTATATTTTAAATGATTTCTGAAAAAATACACTCCATGCCCACATTACAGAAATTCTCAGTATTTCTGTAAGTAGATGTAATAAAAAATCTGGAATAGTCTGTGAGACAGATTCGATTGCAGTGTAGTATATAATAAAAATAGAGTACCTGGTTTTAAATACCATATATACAGTGATGATAATTAGATTCCTATCTCCAGATCAGACCTTCCCTCTGAGTAAACAGACTCACAGTGAACTTCCAACTTCATATCCTATATGAGTATCTCAAAGTCCTAACATGTCCAGAAAATCCTTATTCCTACCCTAGTCTTTCTCATACTATGTTTGTTGCTCAGACAAAAACCCAGAAATCTATCCTGGATTTCTCAATTTCTGTCAGCCTCCACACTGCATCCAAACTTGTTAATTCTGGTTCCAAAATATATTTCGAATTCTTACTCCTATCCCCACTGTTACCACGGCAGTAGAGACAACTATATGCCATGTGGATTACCATAACAACATTTTCCAATTAACCCAACTTCCACGTATTTGTTTTTTACAGTCATAAACACATATTTTATTTATTTTTTTTTTTAGTAAAACAAAGATTCCAAAACTTTTTAGAAAGTTAGAACCAGAGAGTTGGAGTAGAAATATATCTATCTGGTAGGTTTTCATTAGAAGACTAAGATTTTCTATTAGAAATTGGAACAGACACTAGGCTGTTTCCATGGTTACCTACTGAAGCCTTTTTCCTTTAATGGAAAGGTATCATTTCTGTACACACCACATGTAGCTTCATGCTTTGTATTGGATCAAATCCCTTGAAAGCAGAATAAAAGAAATGAATTGAAAAAGGTTCTACAATCTGCCCCTGCAGAGAGCCAAATCATGAGTGAACTCCCATTCACAATTGCTACAAAGAGAATAAAATACCTAGGAATACAACTTACAAGGGATATGACGGACCACTTTAAGGAGAACTACAAGCCACTACTCAAGGAAATAAGAGAGGACACAAACAAATGGAAAAACATTCCATGCTTATGGATAGGAAGAATCAATATCGTGAAAATGGCCATACTGCCCAAAGTAATTGACAGATTCAACGCCATCCTCATCATGCTATCATTGACTTTCTTCACAGAATTAGAAAAAACTACTTAAATTTCATATGCAATCAAAGAAGAGCCGGTATAGCCAAGACAATCCTAAGCAAAAAGAACAAAGCTGGAGGCATCATGCTACCTGACTTCAAACTATACTACAAGGCTACAGTAACCAAAACAGCATGGTACTGGTACCAAAACAGATATATAGACCAATGGAACAGAACAGAGGCCTTCACGCCATACATCTACAACCATCTGATCTTTGACAAACCTGACAAAAACAAGCAATGGGGAAAGGATTCCCTATTTAATAAATGGTGTTGGGAAAACTGGCTAGCCATAAGCAGGAAACTGAAACTGTATCCCTTCCTTACACCTTATACAAAAATTAACTCAAGATGGATTAAAGATTTAAATGTAAGACCTAAAACCATAAAAACCCTAGAAGAAAACCTAGGCAATACCATTCAGGACACAGGCATGGACAAAGACTTCATGACTAAAACACCAAAAGCAATGGCAACAAAAGCCGAATTGACAAATGGGAGCTAATTAAACTAAAGAGCTTCTGCACAGCAAAAGAAGCTTCCACTTATTTTTTAATTAAACATCCTTCTCTGTATGGTTAAACTAATTCAAGACAGGGTTAAGCTCATTTGTTTCATTGTGCTTTTGGTTTTAGGAAATGTGTTTGTAAATTTAATTTTGCTTTATTAGTATGTAAACAAGGTTTGTCACAGAAGTCTAGTTTCTATCCCTGTCCCTGCAGGAGGACAGGTCCCCAGATGGTCCTGGTCCACTCAGCCCTTCCCCTGCCTCTCTTGCTTGCAGTTGTGAGAATAACCATAGAATGCACTCAGAATGCAACATCCTGAGGTAAGAAACTGTCCAGAAAAACCCAGGCTCCTCATTCCTCCTATCACTAAGCAACGCTTGGCTCAGTGATCCCAGTCATGCTGGGATATGACACCCAGAGCAGAGTGCTTTTGTGGTCCCTCAGTTGTGCTGCAACAAGAGACATATACAGACAAGACTCTATCTACCTAGAGCAGCTTTCCTAAACCCTGGGGGACTGGCTCACCATGGATCCCTGGCTTCTGTTTATCTTGCTGCTTATCTGTGAGTAATAAAGTTGCTTTGCCTAACTTGTAAGAGTATTCTGTCTCACCAGACCCAAGTAGTAGGGTCCCTGCTGTCTCCTCTACCTTGTTTCCTCCCTCATGAGTAATTATTTTTAAGTTTATGGTTTCTTCTACTGTTTTTAAGAATAAGTAAATACAAACATATTCCCCCTTTCTGGATAAAAGGTAGTATAGTATACAAATTGTTCGACACTTTGCTTTTTTCACTTAGTGTATGCTATACATCTCCTAGTAGCAGTTATCAATATTAAGCATTAATGTATTGCATATATTCACGCCTGCATCCCACATGCATGCTTTAGAAAACAATTTTTTGTAAATTATAGGGCTTCACCTATTTAACTAATAATCAAATTAAAATCAGTGATCAACAGGGCTGACATTCAGCCACACAGTACGAGTATAGCTTTGATTTCCTCATTTGGAAACCTTCTTTCAGGCTGTTTGGTGCCCAGGCAAGTAGCCACCATAAGTCCCTCCTACTGAACATCACAAAGACTCAAGAGGGTTGACCTAAAGCCTCCTATCTGGCTCCCTCAGGAGCCCTGGGTAGGGACTGCTGTTAAACTCACGAGTTCTCTAGGCCCTATCCTTACATGTTTTCCCAACACCAGAGGAGACATCCTTGGCACTGGCATCCCAGTGGGCAAATGTTCAACGTCCATCTGTCCTACCCGGGTTGAGGCCATCTGCTGACTGCCCACATTTCCTTTGTGTAGCTCCTTATGATAACTGTAGCCTTTACTGGCTCTGAAAAAAATTATAGGTGGCAATGGAAGTCACCATAGGCACCATATTGGTGTTACACTGCAGGCCATAACCATAAAAGAACAGAGATTATGGAAGCCCAGCTATCTGGGGCTGGAGACAGGCCCTAAATAGAGAACCCCTTTTTATTTATTTATTTGTTTGCATTGAGAGCTTATTTTTATTCATTTTTAAAAGACTAAATAGTCTTCAAACTTTAGAATTATTATACAGTTACATACACAAACCCATTTAGGAATTTTCAAAGATCATTTTGACTACAGGGGATTCCTGACTAAATGACTTTAGGAACCAATGCTGCTGGAAGATGCATATCATAAAAACATAGAATTAATTCTTACTAAGTTCAGAAACTCCTATAGTTATACACAGGTTAGATTTTAAAGTCTGATCCTACGTCCATTTATTTATAAGGACAATGTAACATGTATATGAACAATGTATAAACATCTATGTAGAGCTAATATCACTTTGGTTTCTTTTTTTCTTTTTTTAAATTACACTTTAAGTTCTGGGGTACATGTGCAGAACGTGCAGGTTACATAGGTTTACACGTGCCATGGTGGTTTGCTGCATCCATCAACCTGTCTTCTACATTAGGTATTTCTCCTAATGCTATCCCTCCCCTAGCCCCTCACCCCCCGACAGGCCCCAGTGTGTGATGTTCCCCTCCCTGTGTCCATGTGTTCTCATTGCTCAACTCCCACTTATGAGTGAGAACATGCTGTGTTTGGTTTTCTGTTCCTGTGTTAGTTTGCTGAGAATGATGGTTTCCAGCTTCATCCATGTCCCCGCAAAGGACATGAACTCATCCTTTTTTATGGCTGCATAGTATTCCATGGTGTATATGTGCCACATTTTCTTAATCCAGTCTATCATTGGTGGGCATTTGGGTTGGTTCCAAGTCTTTGCTATTGTGAACAGTGCTGCAATAAACATATGTATGCATGTGTCTTTATAGTCGAATGATTTATAATGCTTTGGGAATGGGATTGCTAGGTCTAATGGTATTTCTGGTTCTACATCCTTGAGGAATCACCACACTGTCTTCCACAATGGTTGAACGCATTTACACTCCCACCAACAGTGTAAAAGTGTTCCTATTTCTCCACAACCTCTCCAGCATCTGTTGTTTCCTGACTTTTCAATGATCGCCATTCTAACTGGCATGAGATGGTATCTCATTGTGGTTTTGATTTGCATTTCTCTAATAACGAGGGATGATGAGCTTTTTTGCATATGTTCTTTGGCCACATAAATGTCTTCTTTTGAGAAGTGTCTGTTCATATCCTTTGCCCAATTTTTGATGAAGTTGTTTGTTTCTTTCTTATAAATTTAAGTTCTTTGTAGATTCTAGATATTAGTCCTTTGTCAGATGGATAGATTGCAAAAATTTTCTCCCATCCTGTAGGGTGCCTGTTGACTCTGATGACAGTTTCTTTTGCTGTGAAGAAGCTCTTTAGTTTAATTAGATCCCATTTGTCAATTTTGGCTTTTGTTGCCATTGCTTTTGGTGTTTTAGTCATGAAATCTTTGCCCATGCCTATGTCCTGAATGGTATTGCCTAGGTTTTCTTCTAGGGCTTTTATGGTTTTAGGTCTTACGTTTAAGTCTTTAATCCACCTTGATTGGGGCTGAGGCAGGAGATTCTGCACTACAGCTATTTTGGCAGTGAGCCTAAGGGCAGGCGTCTTTTATAGCTCTTGGTTACACTGCAGGCTAGACAGCAGTGTCTCACCAATCTGAGTGTCCCAAGAGTCTGGAAGAAGTGAAAAATTCATTGAAGGAATTATAAAACACAGCTGAAAGCTTTAAAAACAGACTAGACCAAGCAGAAGAAAGAATCTCAGAGCTTGAAGATAGGTCTTTTGAATTAATCCAGTCAGACAAAAATAAATAATTTAAAACATGAACAAAGCCTTTGAGAAGTATCAAGTTATGTAAAACACCAGAACCTAGGATTCATAGGTATTCCTGAGGGAGAAGAAAAACCAAAAAGTTTGGAAAAATCTATTTGAGGATATAATTGAGGAAAACTTCACTGAAGATTCAGACATCCAGATACAAGAGACTCGGAAAACTCTAGAAAATACATTGCAAGGACTTCACCAAGACAAATAGTCATCAGACTAAAGTCAGTATGAGGAAAAATTCCTAGTGTCGGGAGGAAAATAGCATCTAAACACCTATAAAGGAAATCCCAACAGACTAAAAGCAGACTTCCCAGCAGAAACTGTACAAGCAAGAAGAGAGTGGGGTCCCATTTTCGGACTTAAAAACAAAACTGTCAACCATGAATTTGTTATCTTACTAGCATAAGCTTCATGAATGAAAGAGAATAGTCTTTCCCAAACAGGAAAGTGCTAAGGGAATTCACCGCCACTAGACCAGTCCTACAAGAAATACTCCAGGGAATTCTAAACATGGAAATGAAAGATTGATACTCACCATCATAAAAGCACACAAAAGTATAAAACTCATAGGTCTTATAAAATAATTACACAAATGAGACTGCAAAGTAACTAGGTAACAGTAAACATTATGACAACAAGAAACCCTACATATCAATTTTAATCTTGACCATAAATGCCTTAAATACTCCATTTAAAAGATAAACATTGGCAGAACAGATTTGTAAAAAACATGACACAATCAGATGCTGCTTACAAGAAACCCAACTAACTGGAAAGGACACTTGTAGGCTGAAGGTGAAGAAGTGGAAAAAGATACTCTATTCAAACGGAACCCGAAAGTGAGTAGGAATAGCTACATTTACATCAGATAAAACAGACTTTAAAATCACCAACAATAAAAGAAGACAAAGAAGGGCATTATACAATGATAAAGCGATCAATTCAACAAGATGTAACAATCCGAAATTTATATGCACCCAGATTCATAAAACAAACATAACTAGATCTAAGAAGAGACAGAGAGCAATACAATAATAGTGGGGGACTGCAACATCCCACTGATAGCATGAGACAGATCATTGAGAGAGAAAATCGACAAAGAAAAACACTGAACTTAAATTGGACTTTAGACTACATGGACCTAACAGAAATTCACAGAATATTCTACCCAACAACCACAGAATATACATTCTTCTCATCAGTGCATGGAATATTCTCCAACACAGACCATACAGTAGGCCACAAAACAAGTCTCAATAAATTTTTAAAAAATCAAAATCATATCAAATATCTTCCTGGACCAGAGTGGAATAAAATTAGAAGTCGATTCCAGGAGGAATGCTCAAAACTATACAAATATATAGAAATTAAACAAATTGCTCCTGAGTGATCTTTGAATCAATGACAAAATTAAGACAGAAATTTAAAATACTTCTGAAATGAATGAAAATGGAGATACAACATACCAAAACCTCTGAGATACAGCAAAAGCAATGCTAAGAGGCAGTCTATAGCACTATGTGCCTATATTAACAACAACAACAATTAAAAAAAAAAACAGAAAAATCACAAATCACCAACCTAATGCTGCACTTTAAGGAATGAGAAAACCAAACCCAAAATTACTGGAGGAAAAGAAATAACAAAGATCAGAGCAGAACTAAATAAAATTGAGACCAAAAAATTACAAAGGATCATCCCAATGAAAGGTGGTTCTTTGAAAAGGTAATCAAAATTGATAGGCTGCTACCAAGACAAACAAACAAAAGAGGAAAGAATACTCGAATACACACAATCAGAAATTTTAAACAGGAGACATTATAAGTGATACCACAGAAATACAAAGGATCGTCAGAGACTACATGAACATCTCTACACTTACATACTAGAAAACCTGGAGGAAATGGATAAATTCCTGGAAACATACAATCTCCCAAGATTGAATCAGGAAGAAATAGAAATTCTGAACAGACTAATAATGAGTGGTGAGACTGAACAAATAATAACAAATCTCCCAACAACAACAAAAAAGTCCAGGACCAGATAAATTCACAGCCAAATGTTATGAGACATACAAAGAACTGATACCAATCCTACTGAAACTGTTCCAAAAAACCAAGAAGAAAGGAATCCTCCCCAACTCATTCTACAAAGCCAGTATCACCCTTACACCAAAGCCAGCCAAAGACATAACAAAAAAAGAAAACTACAGATCCATATCCCTAATGACCACAGATGTAAAAATCTTCAACAAAGTACTAGCAAACTGAATCTAGCAGTACATCACAAATATAATACACCACGATCAAGTGGGATTTATTTGAGGGATATAAGGATGGTTCAACATACGCAAATCAATAAATAAGATTCACCACATAAACAGAATTAAAAACAAAAACTATATTATCATCTCAATAAATGCCAAAAAAGCATTTGATAAAATTCAGAATCTCTTTATGATAAAATCTCTCAACAAACCAGATATAGAAGGAACATATCTCAAAATAATAAAAGCCATATGCAACAAACTCACAGCCAGCATCATACTGAACGGGTAAAAGAAACATTCCCCCTTAAGAACTGTAACAAGACAAGGATGCTCACTTTCTCCACTCCTATTCAACACAGTACTGGCAAGTCCTAGGCAGACCAATCAGGCAAGAGAAAGAAAGAAAGGTCATCCAAATTGGAAAATAATAAGTCAAATTATCTCCATTTGCTGATGGTATAATCTTATGCCTAAAATAATCATCTCTCTAAAGACTCCTCCAAAAGACTTCAAGATCTGATCAATTCAGTAAAGTTTCAGGATACAAAATCAATGTGCAGAAATCAGCAGCATTTCTATACACCAACAATAAGCTGAGATCCAAATCAGGATGGCAATTCCATTTATAATAAGCTACAAAAAATAAAATAAAACACCTAGGACTACATTCAACCACGAAGGTGAAAGATCTCTACAAGGAAAACTACCAAACACTAATGAAAGAAACTGTCAATGATACCAACAAATGGAGAGACAACCCATGCTCAGGGATTGGAAGAATTGATACTATTAAAATGACCATACTACACAAAGCGTTCTATCCCCATCAAAAAAACAGTATCATTTTTCACAGAATTAGAAAAAACAATCCCTAAATTCAGACAGAACCAACAAGGAGCCCAAATAGCCAAAATAACCTTAAGCAAAAGAACAAAGCTGGAAGCATTACATGACCTGACTTCAAATTATACTATAAGGCTATACTAACCAAAACAGCATGATATTGGTACAAAAATAGACTTACAGATGAATGGAGCAGAATAGAGAACCCAGAAATAACTGATCTTTAACAAAGTCAACCAAAACATACACTGGGGAAATGACACGCTATTCCATAAATGGTGCTAAGAAAATTGGATTTCCATTCCTCTGCTACATGCAGAAGAATGACACTGGACCCCTATCCCTCACCACATACAAAAATTATCTCAAGATGAATTAAATACTTAAACACAAGTCTGGAAACTTTAAAAACTCTAGAAGAAAATCTAGGAAAAACTCGTCTGGATGTTGGCCTAGACAAAGAATTCATGACTAAGACATCAAAAGCAAAAACAACAGAAATAAAAATAGACAAATAGGACTATATAAACTAAAAGGCATCTGCACAGCAAAAAAACAATCAACACAGTCAACAGACAACTTGAAAAATGGGAGAAAATATTTCCAAACTATGCATCTGATAGAGGAGTAATAATATCCAGAATCTACGAGGAATGCAAACAACTCAACCAAAACCCCTCAAATAACCCTATTAAAAAGTGGGCAAAGGAAATTAATAGACATTTTGCAAAAGAAGGCGTACATTTTGCAAATGGCCAACAAGCATATGACACCAGTCAGAATGGCTATTATTAAAAAGTCAAAAAATAACACGTTGGCAAGGATGTGGAGAAAAGGGTACGCTTATATACTGTTAGTGAGAATATAAATTAGTACAGCCTCTAAGGAAAACGTATGTAGATTTCTGAAAGAATTAAAAGTAGATCTACCATTCGATCCAGCAATCCCAATACTGGGGTATATACCTAAAGGAAAAGAAATCATTATATCAAAAAAGATACCCGCACTTATATGTTTATCATAGCACTATTCACAGTAGCAAAATATGGAATCAACCTAAGTGTTCATCAACAGAGGACTGAATAAAGAAAATGTAGTTTACACTACCAGAGAATACTACTCAGCCATAAAAAACTGAAATCATGTCTTTTGCAGTAACATGGATGGAACTAGAGGCCATTATCTTAAGTAAAATAACTCGGAAGCATAAAATCATATACTGCATGATCCCACTTATAAGTGGAAGCTAGGTAATATTTACACGTGGACATAGAGAGTGGAATAATAGAAACTGAAGATTCCGAAAAGTGGAGGGAAAGTGGGTGGGTGAGGGATGAGAATTACCTAATGAGTACAATGTACCCTATTTGGGTAATGGTTACACTAAAAGCCCAGGCTTCACCACTATGCAATATATCTATGCAACAACACTGTACTTGTACCCCTTACATCTATTTAAAAAATATATGTGTGTATATATATATATTTATATACATTTTAACTTCTGATTTTCCTATAATGAACATGTACTACTTATACAATAAAAATAAAACAGCAATAAAGATTTACTTGGGTGTAACAGTTACACAAAAGAACATTTTCTCCTATTATGTTATCTAAGTTATTTCAGTGGAGGAGTTTGGTGCATTAGCTCTGAGGGCAGACACCATGTGTTTAAATTTTGGCCCTGCCATACACTTGCTATTAACCTTAGACCTAAGTTCCTTAACCTCATTGTGTTTCAGTTTCCTCATCTTCAAAATATGGACACTAACAGAACTTGTCTCTTAATGGTTATTATGAACATTAAATGAGTTAATTTATGTAAAATGTTCACAATAGTGTTTACCACATAATCATTCATAAATTAATAGCTATTGTTATTTGCAGAACTATACTTTTTATTAGTGTACTAAAAATACAGATTTTTTAGACTTCCAAAATATTGTAATCCATCATCTTTAAAAAGCTGTTTACTATGAAATTATAAAAAAGTTTAAGGGTATATTCTTTCTTTGAAAAACAAGTAAAAATGTTTAAGGGTGTAAATATTTTCGTTATAAAGTGTTATGCTTTATTAAATTTATACTTAATTAAAGAAGAATTTCCAAAGTTACCAATGACCAAAATCCCATGATGTTTTTCACTTACCTACTAAAATCAAGGCACAATGACTAAAAGATTGGTTAAATTATAAAAAGCCAAAAGCTTTTTTCATAACTATCTGAATAGTAAGTAACTGCTTTACTATACTCAAAATCCATTTAAATGATCTTACTTTTGGTGGATGGCATTTCAACAACTCAGACTTCAATAAAATCTGATTTTCTAGGAAAATCTTTACCCTTATGAGTACATATCAAGCAAAATGAAAGAGATATTCTAAGGCGTCAAAACACCTCATATTTTCAAGGTAATTTTTGACTCACACATCAAAGATTTCAATGTAATTTATTTCCTCAAAGGTAGGAAATCTCAAAAAGAGAGCTCCACATTAAGACTGCTTAGATGAAAGATTTTTTAGAATTACACATTAAAATAAATAGAACCCCGATTCCATTTCACCCAAAACTAATGATATTCAGTTGATATTTACCTCTTTAAAATGGCTCTGTAATTATTTAACATGAATGAAGCCAGAGAAACATATTACCATAATGTATAATTTATATACTTATATCTTTAACTCAGCTCTCATGGTCTATCCCTATTGTTCAGTAAAGTTTGCATTCAGTCAGGTCTCTCTTCTTTTTGCTTCTCAAAACTCAAACCATGATTAATATCTGCCTCAAGAGAGGACAGACAGGACATGTTCTTCTGACATTATCATCTGAACATTTCAATGTAGGTTTTTGCTATTATAACTGACTTCTACTTTTTTTGTCTCCCTTAATTCTTATTCTAGTTTGTACGATAGCAGTAACTGGAAAGAAAGAATATTTGAATGATCCCGCCCCATATTAAAACTCAGTTTGAAGGCAAAAAAAAAATTGAAAATGCAATAATTTGTGGAGTACTATGAACAAATTTAGAGAATACATAAATAAATAGTGCAAATGTATAGGTAAGCTTCTATCACAATCAGAATGGAAAACATGGAAGAGTAAACTAGGAGAACAGTATAGCTAAATTAATCAGTTTCTAATTATTGTCTTCATAGTAAGTATTTAAATAAAAAACCAACAGAATTGATATATTCTTCTGTTATAGTATTTATTTGTAACTATTAATATTTACACTCTACCTC
Source organism: Symphalangus syndactylus (assembly GCF_028878055.3). NCBI lineage: Eukaryota > Metazoa > Chordata > Mammalia > Primates > Hylobatidae > Symphalangus > Symphalangus syndactylus. The sequence continues at coordinate 13,139,561 of NC_072434.2, forward strand.
TCAATGATGGGGTTTTTTTTTACTGGGTAGTAGAGTCAGAGTCACTTTAATGAAAAATGAAAGAAGTGGGTATGAGGAGTTAATATCATGAACAAACAAGTATTATTTCACATGGTTTAATACTCTAACTCAAGCTAGGTTTTCCTCTGCTCCCCCTTTTTACTTCCATTTTTAGAAAGGAAATAAATGATAACTTGGAAACTTCTAGTGGTAAAGAATCTTTCTACTAGTAAGAGAGGAAAACATGATTTGAGAATAAGAGATACTTGGTGTGGGACAAGCCTGATGAAGTGCTTAGGGCAATCTAAAGGTAAAAGATGGTGATAAAAAGGTAATACAAGAGACAAAAGTAGGAAGAACTGGTAGAAAACACTGCTTAACTAATTATTTTTCATAAGGCTATGGAAGCAGCTGGTATGCTACTGAAATTCAACTGCATTGATACCATTCTGTTATGTCATACTATACAAAAATATCTGAGTTAGATGGCAGTGTACTTAATCTTTCTTAATCTAGCATCTTCAGTTGATTCCAATGATACCCTTCTCTGCGAAAAAAAAAAAAAAATGACCATATGAAGAAGAGAAAAAAGGAAGAAACTTAACTCTGCCATGGCATTTAAATGCTCCACCAGGTATTACTTTCCTGTTCTACTTCCGGGCATAGTCATTCTCTGCTAGTTGTCCCTTATTTGTCCTGAAGATGCTAAAGTGCACAGCAGTCCTTAGCAAAGAGGGAAAGAATAAATTTCTCTCCTTCTTGTTACCTTCTTTTAGAAAAAAAAAAATCCCTAAACAACAATAGGTGGGCATTACAGGATTTATTAAAACAGGTTTTTGAGGTCTTACAATGGCCCCCTTGCTCTTCACAAAACCCAGGCATCAATCAGGTAAAAGCTATAACAGGAAAACAACCTGAGAAACAGATAGCAATCTCCACCACCACTGGCCACACTGATATTAAAGGATAACAAAAGAATATTATAAGCAACTCTATGCCTACAAATTTGATGACCTAGGTGAAATAAACCAATTCATTAAAACACATAATATTCCAAAACTCACACGAGAAGAAACAGATGACCTGAATAGGTATATATCTATTTAAAAATTGAATCAATTATTAATAACTTTCCAAAGCAGAAATTTTGAATTCAGTGGTAAATTCTACCAAGCATTTATGAGAAAAATTATACCAATTCTGTACACTCTCTTTCAGAAGAGAGAAGTAGAGTGAATATTTCCTAACTCATCCTATGAGGCCAGCATCACCCTAATACCAAAGATATTACAAGAAAAGAAAACTACAGACCAATATCTCCATGAAGAAAGATTCAAAGATCCCAAACAAATCAGTAGCAAATCAAGTCCAGTAATGAATAAAAACCACAACCAACTGGGTTGTATTCCAGGTATGCCAGGCTGGTTCAACATTTGAAAATGAATGAATGTAATCCATCCATCACATATGGCTGAAGAAGAAAAACCATATGATACTATCAACAGATACAGATAGCAAGCTATACCGAAAACTGCCCCATCCTGGGCAACGTGGAGAAACTCCCATCTCTACCAAAAAAAAAAAAAAAAAAAGACAGGCATGGTGGTGCACACCTGTAGTCCTAGTTACTCAGGAGACCAAGGTGGAAGATTGCTTGATCCCAGGAGGTCAAGGCTGCAGTAAGCCATTATTGTGCCACTGCACTCCAGCCTGGGCAAATGAGAGAGAACCTGTCTCAACAAAATAAAACAAAACAAAGAAAACACTGTCTTCCCATACTAATTAGTTTTATTACTGAGCCAAGTTCACCATGTCTGGTTCCTAAATCTCTCTCAAGAAACTGTTCTTGTGAGTGATCTCTCAGACTCTCCTCCCTGTCTAACAGCCACACACAGATATGCATGAATCCCAACAATAAAGAAAGCTGACATACTTTCCTAAAACACTCCTCACCTCATCATACTCAATGATAAAAGACTGAAACCTTATCCTCTAAGATCAAGAAAAAGCCAAGCATGCCTACTTTCACCACTTCAACTCAAAATAGTACTGAAAGACCTAGCCAGAGCAATTAGGCAAGAAAAAGAAACAAAAGGCGTCCAAAGTGAAAAGGAAAAAATTATCTCTGCTCACAGATTATATGATCTTCTATGCAGAAAATCCTAAAGATTCCACCTTACAAAAAACTGCTAGAACTAATAAACAAATCAGACCGGGTGCAGGGGCTCACAGCTATAATCCCAGCACTTTGGGCAGCTGAGGCAGGTGGATCACTTGAGGTCAGGAGTTAAAGATCAGCCTGGCCAACATGGTGAAACCCCATCACTAGTAAAAATATAAAGATTAACTGGGCATGGGCATGGTGGCAGGAAACTGTAATCCCAGCTACTCGGGAGGCTGAGGAAGGAAAATCACTTGAACTCAGGAGGCAGAGGTTGCAGTGAGCCAAGATCACACCACTGCACTCCAGCCTGGGCAACAGAGCAAGACTCCAAAAAAAAAAAAAAAAACTAATAAATCCAGCAAAGTAGCAGGAAACAAAGTCAACACTAAAAAAAATCAGCTGCATCTCTATACACTAACAATGAACAATCTGAAAAGGAAATTTCTAAGAAAACAATTCCATCTGCAATTACACCAAAAAGAATAAAATACTTAGAAATAAACTTAACTAAGGAGGTGAAAGACTTGTACGGTGAAAACTGTAAAACATTTCCAAAAGAAATTGAAGACATAAATAAATAAATGAGAAGACACACTATGTTGATGCTTAGAAAACTTAATGTTAAGATGTCAATAATACCCAAAGTGATTTACAGATTTAATGCCACCTCCACAAAATTCCAGTGACATTTCTTGCAGAAATAGAAAAACCTCCTAAAATTCATATGGAATCTCAAAGAGATCCCAATTCTGAAAAAGAGAAACATAGCTGGAGGACTCAAACTTCTTGATTTCAAAATGTACTATAAAGCTACAGTAATCAAAACTGGCTAAAGACAAACATATAGACCAATGGAATGAAACAGAGAGTCCTGAAATAAAACCTTGCATATATGGTCAAATGATTTTTGACAGGGGACCAAGACCATGCAATGTAGAAAAGGCTTTTTAACAAATGTGCTGGGAAAACTGAATATCCAAATGTAAAAGAATGAAACTGAACCCTTGCCGAGTATCATTTATAAAAATTAACTCAAAGTGGATCACATCATAACCATAAGACTTAAAACTATAAAACTCTTAGAAGAAAACATAGATAAAAAGCTTGTTAACACTGGATTTGGCAGATTTCTTGGATATGACACCAAAGGCACAGAAAACAACAAAAAATACACAAAGTGGATTTCATGAAAATTAATACATTTTGTTTATCAAAAGATACTATCAACAGAGTAAAAAATGCTATCCCAGAATGGGAAAAAATATTTGCAAACTGTATATCTGATAAGAGATTATTATCCAAAATATATGAAGAATTCCTAAAACTCAACAACCAACCAACAAACAACGCGATTCCAAAATGGGAAAAAGATTTGGACATTTCTCCAAAAAAGATATACAAATAGCCAATAAGCACATGAAAAGATGTTCAGTGTCACTAATAATTAAGGAGATGCAAATCAAAACTACAGTAAGATATCACCTCATACCTATTAGAATGGCTATTATTTTGAAAAAACAGACAATAATAAGTGCTGGTTAGGAGGCAGAGAAATTGGAACCCTTGTACGCTACTGGAGGAAATGTAAAATAGTATAGTCACAGTGGAAAACAGTATGGCAGTTTCTCAAAAAATTAAAAATAGAATTACCACAGAGCCACCAATTTCATTTCTGGGTCCATACTCAAAAGAACTGAAAGAAGAGTTTCAAAGAGATTTGTACACCCATGTGCACAGCAGCATTATTCACAACAGCTAAAACACAGAAGCAATACAAGTGTCCACCAATGGGTAAATGGTTAAGCAAAATATGGCACATGCACAAAACAGAGTATTATTCAGCTTTAAAAAGGAAGAATATTGGCCGGGCGTGGTGGCTCACGCTTGTAATCCCAGCACTTTGGGAGGCCGAGGCGGGCGGATCACGAGGTCAGGAGATCGAGACCACGGTGAAACCCCGTCTCCACTAAAAATACAAAAAAAATTAGCTGGGCGTGGTGGCGGGCACCTGTAGTCCCAGCTACTCGGAGAGGCTGAGGCAGGAGAATGGTGTGAACCCGGGAGGCGGAGTTTGCAGTGAGCCGAGATTGCGCCACTGCACTCCAGCCTGGGTGACAGAGCGAGACTCCGTCTCAAAAAAAAAAAAAAAAAAAAAAAAAGGAAGAATATTCTGATACATGCTGTAACACAGACGAAATTGAGGACATTATGCTAAGTGAAATAAGTTGGTCACAAAAAGACAAATAGGGTATGATTCCATTTATATGAGGTACTTAGAGTAGTTAAAATCACAGGGGCAAAAAGTAGAATGGTGGCTGCCAGGGTTGGGGGAAGGGGGAATGGAAAGTTGTTTAATGGGTATGGAGTTCAGCTTTATAAGATGAAAAGAGTTCTAGAAATGGATAGTGGTGATGGTGCACAAAATAGAACTGAAAACTATTGAGCTGTACACTTAAAAATGGATGGTAAATTTTATGTTATCTGTATTTTACCACAATTTTAAAATTGAAGGAAAAAAAGGAATAAAATTCTGATACATGCTACAACATGGATGAATCTTGATGACATCATGCTGACTGAAATAAGCGAGACAAATACAGTATGATTCCACTTATATGATCTACCCAGAGTAGTCAAATTCATAGACACAGAAAGTAGAATACTGGTTATCAGAGGCTGGGATGAGAGAATAAAGACTTATTTTTTAATGGGTATAAAGTTTCTGTTTAGGATGATGAAAAAATCCTAGAGATGGAATAGTGGTGATGGTTGTACAACAATGTGAATATACTTAATGACACTGAACTGTACATTTAAACATTATTTAAATGATAAGTTTTGTGCTGTATATATTTTATCACAATAAGGAATAAAAAGAGAAAAATACTGTAGATGTAAAAAATAAAATAAAATTCTACACTATTGAGAGGAATTAATCCCATCACATAAAAAGATCTCCAAAACACCAAAGATGCAGTAAAAAGAGTCAAGATTATTTCCCCTTCAAATTGGCCATATTTAAAAAATAATACACATTGATAAAGAATTCCTTAGAGGAGAGATATTCATAAATAAAAATCTGAAATTAAGAAAAAAGTTTACCAAAAATCTAAATAAACATGTATGGTTGACCCTTGAACAACTGGAGTTTGAACTGTGCAAGTGTAGTTATAAATAGATTTTCATCCATCTCTGGGATGGATGAGACAGCAAGACCAACCCCTCCTCTTCCTCCTCAGCCTACTTAACATGAAGACAAGAATGAAGACCTTTTTGATAATCCATGTTCACTTAATGAATAGTAAATACATTTTCTTTTCCTTATGTTTTTTTTTTTGGAACAGGATCTCACTCTGTTGCCTATGCTGGAGTATAGTGACACGATCATAGTTCACTGCAACCTCAAACTCCTGGGCTTAACTGGTCCGTCCAACCTGGCCTCCTGAGAAAGTAAGGTTACAGGCATGGGCCACCAGGCTTGGCTAGTTTTTCAAAATTTTTTGTAGAGACATTATAGGCATGAGCCACTGCGCCCAAGTCCCCTTATAATTTTCTTAATAACATTTTCTTTTTTCTAGCTCACTTTACTGTAATAATACAGCATATAATACAGATAAAATTAAAAATATGCATTAATTGACTGTTAATACTATCAATAAAGGCTTCCAGTCAACAGCTGGCTATCAGTAATTAAGCTTTTGGTGAATCAAAAGTTATATGTGAATTTTTGACTGAATGGGGGGATCAGTGCCTCTAACTCCTGGGTTATTCAAGAGTCAAATGTAATATACCTAACTTTAACTATTCAAAGTCACTACACTATTTTTATATCAAAGAATTCTGGAAAATACAGAGAGAATTTTTAGTACTTTTCCACTTTTCAAAGAAATTATGAAAATTAATAAAAAATTTTAATATAACAGTTAAAATGGACTTAAATGAAATATAAACAAATAATCTATTACTCTTAAATATTAAATTATTATAAAAGTAAAATATAAATAAAAGGAATAAATAAATATATTTTGGTAGTCCTAATTTTAAGATAACATCAAAATTAATAGAATGAAGCTTGTGATATAGCTATAACAGAAAGAGAATGACAAGTAGGGGTGTGTGTGTGTGTGTGTGTGTGTAAGCTATATACCCTAAGACATAAGTGATGCTGAAAATTATTTTTCAGTGGTGTTTTATGTTAACTTGCTCCCAAAATAAATAATGTAAATTTAATAATACAGCTTTCCATAATATATAAGTATAGCTATGTAATCTCTATGGTAAACTAATAATAAAAAGCTATCAATAACAAAAGACAGTCTAGTAATTTTACACTGAACTTCATCTTCATATAGAATCATCTTTAATAAGCTTCTCCTAATATAAAAATAGAAAGTATTAATTAGCGTGAATGAAATTTCAGAGGTTGGTCTAGCTCGTCAATTAAACGGGATATCCACAAACCATATTTTGACACTGACCTTTTTAAAATAAGAGGTTTATCAGAAAATGCCCTTAATTTTAAGCACAACACAGTAAAAAAAAAATTAAAATTGTGAACAAAAGGATTTGACGAATTATTTTAATGTTTCTTTTTTCTAGAAAAATTTCTTACAGATATCATCCCTTTCATACTTCCAAGAAAGAACCCAGAAGATTAATATGGCCACCTAGAGGAGAAAACATGATCAACAAATATGCCATTACATTTTCTTACTTTTTCTAGAATATGTGTATTTCAGATTTATAACATATAAACTGCTCTAAAGGACCAACTGAAGGGATTCATCTTGTATGAAATAGACTTAGGGAGACTACTAAAGTAGCAGTGATGACCTAATGAAAGCCAAATAACATTAATTTTGCTGTCAACTTGCCAAGTATAGTTTTTATCTTGCTGTGTGACTTTGGGTTAAAAAGAAATCAACTTAAAGTCACTTCAATTCTGTAGAATCTTACCTACCACAATACATGGCAATGCAAATTAAATATGACGGCATAACAGAAACAGAGTGAGGCACATAGTAGGAACTCAATAAATGGCAGTCCTCACCATCTGGTAAAAGTTCTTTTGCACTGGTCTCTCCTAATACCTCTTCAGGTCCTCTCTAATCTTCTCTACTCCTACAGATTTGTTTTCAAAATTGGCTGTTCCAAAGCTTCTCAAATGGAATACTTAGGCTGTTGAGAAACAGACTAAAGGTCCCTTATTAGCATTAATGAGGTAAATATTATGCCATGTAAAAAACGTATTTTAAAATATTTTTCCTTCTACCTTGTGATTCCCTTTAGTTAACTCACATTAGTCAAGTTTAACCTTTATAAACTTGTGTGATGGTCACATGCAGACCAAAGGGTCACAGCAGTAAGAAGTGTAACTTACTCTATTCATCTCTTCCCTTATGTGTCATTTATTTTCTACTCACACAGAAAAACGAATGAAGTCCTATCAAGAGAACTGTACCCAGCAGTTCTCTTAGGTGGGTGATCAGCCACAAAGTAGCAGTTTCTGCAGTGGCAGCTTTGCAAAGGGGCAACCACCAGGTGGAGACGCAAATCCCCCTCCTTCCCAAATATACACCAGAGGAGAGTATCAGTGAGCGGGAGGAAGAAGGTGAACAGTTGGGTTATAAACAAAACCCCTCAACTACCTCTCTGACTCTCAAAGTTGATAAAGAGAGAATAGATGGTAAGAAAGTGAAGGCGGCAAATGTATACTTCCTTACCACTTATCCTCTCCTTAACAACATTCAATCTGACTTCCTTATTACTCTCCTAAAACTCTAATTGAAAATGATTGATCAACTTCTACTGGACAAAGGGGTTTATCTGAATTATCATCCTCCCCAACCACGCTGCCTTCCTTCTTCTTCTAAAACTTTTCTTCCACGGCTGATAAAATATAACATTTTTCTGATTCTCCTCTTTATCTCTCTTACTGTTTCTTTGTGTCTTTACATGATGCCCTTAATTCTCTTGTCAAAGGAAATGATTCTCTGATCTTTTCTCTCCACACATTCTCCTTCATCAATTTAATTCATGCCCATAGTTTCTGTTCTCTAAGCATATATGATCTGAAAACTTCTCCCTCAAACGCATTCATGATTACAAGCTTGACAGCCATTTCCAACTGCTTAAATATCCTGCCTCATCACATATGTAAAATCATTTACTATATCTCTTATCCACTGCTCACTTCCAACCAAACACAGGTCGCTCTCTGGATTTCATATTTATATTAATGACATCATCATTCTCCTCATCCTACATGATGGAAATCAGTCATCTATGATGCTTCCTTTCTTTTTCCAAATGTTCCAAACACATTCAGTTCCTAAATCCAGTAAGTTCTACCTCAATAATCTCTCTCCTATCTTCCTTTATTTCCATTGCCACTACTGTAATTCAGACTTTTATCATTTTCCATATATACTACCCCAAAGGTCTCCTTAACTGGTATCTTTTCTGATAGTCTGCTTGCTGCTAAATTAATCTTTCTAAAGCACAACCCTGATTATGGTTCCTTAGTAAAAAACTTTTCAGCAAATTCTCACTGGCAAACAAATTAAACCCTATCTTCCTAGTCAGGGGGCACTCCAGGCCTTAGACCTCATCTCTCTTTTCAATTTTATCTTCTATTCCCTCAGATGTATGTGTATAGATGCACCTATGTTGGAGCCAAGTGGATTTCTTTCCATCCCTGAAATATTCCCTACATTTTATCACACTCTCCTGCTTAAAAATCTCGATTAATGTATATAGATAGTATGTGTACAAATGCACCTATGTTGGAGTCAAGTGGATTTCTCTCTATCCCTGAAATATTCTCTACATTTTATCACACTCTCCTGCTTAAAAACTACTGAGCAAGGCATTCCCCTTCTTCGAACAAAGATCCCAAGTTACAGGCACTGAAATACACTTTCTTTTGGATTCATGATTGCATGAAATCCCTATTCCATGCTTGCTGAACTAATTCTCACTCAAGTCTAACTCACCTAGACCCCATTAGGCTTCCTCAGATTCCTACCTCCCAAACTCGAAATCACCTACTCTGTGTATCTTTTTTTATTTTTATTTTTTAAAGTTTTGTCAGCTGGGTGTGGTGGCTCATGCCTGTAATCCCAGCACTCTGGGAGGCCGAGGCGGGCAGATCACAAGGTCAGGAGTTCGACATCAGCCTGGCCAATATGGTGAAGCCCCGTGTCTACTAAAAATACAAAAATGAGCTGGGCATGGTGGCAGGTGCCTGTAATCCCAGCCACTCGGGAGGCTGAGGCAGGAGAATCTCTTGAACCCAAGAGGCAGAGGTTGCAGTGAGCCAAGATCGTGCCACTGCACTCCAGCCTGGGCAACAGAGTGAGACTCCATCTCAAAAAAGTTTGTCTTTTTTTTTTCTTCCTCTGTATTTCTACTGCACTTTGTTCATGTGACTAACAGACCTCTCATCATATTACATATATACTCACTGATTTTCCTCCTCCAGTCAGTAGGCTTTTTGAGAGAAACAAGTTTATGATCTTCATATCCACAGTATCTAGCAGTGTATGACTGCTAAAAAGCGTTCACGAAAGCTTTTCATGTTTACAAAATAAACAAATCTCATCTTAGAATGCCTAAAATTAAGTGTTTCATCAAACAATTTAGGGTAGAAATGTGTAAAGAAGTACAGGATAGGTCCTAAATATATGGGTAAAATAAAATGAGAAGGTGATTGTGGAACACTTGGACCACTTGCAGAGGTTAGGGCAAGAATAGTAGAAGCACCTAGGTTGTATACCTCTCTCCTCACTCCTCTTTCCATAGGCTATAAAGTCAGGCTAAACTAACAGAACTACCAAGAAGTGCTCAAGACAGCAGAGGGGTGTTGGGGTAAGAGTTAAGAGAAATGGATAGAAAGTAAATCCTAAATGTGCCTGCAAAAAGGGAATGCACACTCAGGGCTTGCTCATGACCATCACTCTTTTCACTACCATTATAATTAGCTACATTTACTGATCACTTACCTAATAGCTATCGGACACTATGCTAAAAACTGTACCACATATATCATTTAATTTTCATGGCAACCCTACCAGTTCAGTTTTATTCATATTTTACAGACAATGAAAGAAATCTAAAAACAATGAACTATATTGCCAAAGGTTTCACAGCTAACATATTAAGAGATATGGCCAGAATGTTAACAAGGACCAGATCTCAAAACACATTCTCTTCCTGCTCTACTATTCATGTACCAGGGGTATACATAACTTGGGGACTGGTTTTACTGCTTTGCATTATTTAATTAACTTAGTAAGCACATGTCTTATTTTCCCTAGTCCTAAAATGTATTTTTGAGGGTAGAATACCTGTCAGATATTTTTTATTTCTTCCCTTGAATCTCATAATGACCATACAGTAATCATTCAGTATTTGATTAATTTATTATTATATCTGTGTACTAGCAGACATAAGAATTGAGGTGCATTAATCTTTAGTTGGCATGAAGCCAAATACAGTAATAGATGATTTATCCCCTTTGACGACTGTTCATGCCAGGATAAGACTTTAAGTCATCAATAGTAATAGGCCCTAAAACATTAAGTCACTGCTACAAAATCAAGGATAGCTTGTGTTTATGTATAATGATAAAAATGATATCTAGGATATATTATTCTGTCCCTCATATCTGGGTATAAAGATAATAATCATGATGAGTAGCCATACATTCTATTAAGAAAGTGAATAATTTATTTAAATGTGGAAAGAAATATGCTTTAATTAATGGCAAAACCTGTCTTATTTATGTCACAGAAAGACGTAAAAACATGTATAAGTGGACTGACATCTTCTATACAGGTTGAGTTCTAAAGTCTATTTCAGCACATAACACAAAATCAACTAGAGACAAATAATCCTTCAAATTACTGAAATACTTGAAAATACCTTAAATTGCCTTTAAAGAATGGTATAACATAGTACTAGCTCTCAATAAATTCATCTCAGACAGTTTTCCCTTCTGCACAAAACAGATTACCATTTCTTCCGCTGTCTGCCATGTGCAACATTTGGCTGGTGTTTAGGAGCCATATTGAATGAAACAGCATACATTTACACACTGGAATCATATTCAACACCGTGAGAGACTTAAACTCTATCAGTTCCTATAACAGGTATAGAGAAACCGATTCCATCTGAGAGAACAGCAGATTCACATCTTTCATATCATGCTTGCTAAGCATATGTTCACTGTGAAATGAGAGCTACAATTATCACATTACGTAAATTATTTGGTTTTTGCTTTGGGGTGTTTTGGTATTGGTTTTGATTTTTGGCCTGAGCCCAAAGATATGAATTTGAATAAATTACATTCCCAGAAATGTGACTCTACTGTGTGTGCTCTCTTGTTTATTCTGCAACCACAGATTCCTAGAATTTCAGGCACGAGTAATCGAATACTATAGTGTGTCATGTAAAAAAAATAAAACAGCCCATCTTACCTTCATCTATTGATGCTTCACTACTGTATCCATCATACTCTGCGGATAGAGGACTGTATTTCTGCCTTGTTTCCCAAGCATAGTTCTTTTGTCTAGAATCTGCCAGTGGTAGTCTGGAATTGTGTGTTCTGGATAAGGCCTCATGATATTTACCCAGTGCTTCATCTTCACTTTCAGAGGACGAACCATGCTCATCTTTGTCCATGTAGGAATTATCTATTTGGAATGACATGAAGAACAAACAGTAATTGAAAAAAAATTTCCCTCCCCTCACCTGGCCCTAATGGGCCCATCAAATGATAATTTTTACACAATAAAGTATGGAAAATTTGCTGAAGTTATATATATAAACACACATATATACACACACACACATATATACATACACACACACACACACACACACATATATATATACAACCTGAATTTTCAGATTTAAAAAAATACAATTTTTTCACATAAGAAGCCCAAGCTTTGGAAAAAGATCAGTTTGTACATTCTATTATATAAATAATGTTTGTTAGTCACAGGGATTTTTCAATCATGTTACATATAAAGGAAATTATAATACTTACCTACCATTTTACATTTTTTAAAGTATAGGTAGCACACAAGTGAAGTTCAAAGTATTGCCAGTACTATACATCTGATTCAAATAATTCACATTAAAAGACACATTTCTGGTTCTCGTTTTGGGCAAAATTTTCAAAACTGGTAATGCTCAGTGCTAGCAGTAAAATACAGCAATGGACAGGTATATACTATTGGTGAAATTATAAGTGATACTACTTTCCTAGAGAGCAATTTGCCAAAATATATCAAATTTTTAAATCTGCATAATCTGATCCATTTCCAGGAATTTACCAATTCTATTTCTAAGAATTCAGCCTAAGAAATTAATTAACAGATGAATAAAGATATATTTTTGAGACAATTCACTGCACTGTATATAATGGTAAAAGAGATAACCTAGATGTCCATCAGTGGGCTTTGTTTAAATAAATTATGATATATCTATTCAATGATATACTATGCAGTCATTAAAAATGAGGATGTGAACTTAAAAGAACTCTCAGGGAAAGAATAACTACAGTATCATGTTATGAGAAAAAAGGAGGTAAAAAAGTAGAAGTTATAATTATATTCCCATTTGAAAAATATATATACACACAACGTGGCATATACACACACATAATGCAGTCTAGGTATGCACAGACAAAACTATCTGGAAGGATATACACCAAACTGTTAACAGTTACTGCTTGTGAAAGGCAGAATTTCTAGGAAAATTTTACTTAAATATACCTAAATTTCAAACAAAACTTTCAGGAGGTCTAAATTTTTTATTGTTCTAAAAAGCACTAGTTATTACCAGTTTTTTAAAAAGGTAACCACTTTGAAACTGCACAATCGTGTTAACTTTCTTAGAATTATTAAACAATTCTAGAAAGGTGAAGAGACTACAGTAGTTAAAATTCATGAGTTCAATCTGGTTATTTTTCTCTTTGTAGTCAGTTAAGCATCTGTAGTAAAGAAATCGAGGTTGAAATTTGAGTGGGAGTTACAGGGTAAGTAATTTTTAAATACAGGACAGAAACTAAATGCTTAGAGTCAGAAGGAGGTTATATGTCATCTAGTCTAGTCCTAGTTTTTAAATCAGTAAAATAAAGCCATAAATGGGTAATGCTATCAGCAATGTCATATACTGTGGCAGTGCTTGCCCAATATGTAGCCAACAGTCACATGTGGCTATTTAAACTAATTAAAATTAAACAGAAATTAAAACCCAGTTCCCCATGCTATTAGCCACATTTGAAGTGCTCAACAGCCACATGCAGCTAGCGGTTACTATATGGAACAATGCAGAGATGTAAGACTTTTTCATTGTTGCAGAAAATACCATTAGACAACAATGAGATGGCCGAGCCATAAGACCTCTGACTCGCAGTGCAGAGCTGTTAGCACTTTCTGGGATACCATGGTGGGGATCTTAAAGCAGTAGAGGGTTTTGAGTCTCTTGAGGAGGGTAACTAGTCTGTGGTCAAACTTCACCTATTAAAAAACATTACCTAACATAACCTACATTTAGAAATAAAGAAGAAAACTCTTCCTCCTTTCTCTCTCTCTCTCTTTTTTTTTTTTTTTTTTTTTTTTTTGAGCAGTCTTGCCCTGTTGCCAGTCTGGAGTGCAGTGGCGTGATCTTGGCTCACTGCAACCTCCACCTCCTGGGTTCAAGCAATTCTCCTGCCTCAGCCTCCCGAGTAGCTGGGATTACAAGCACCCACCACCATGCCTGGCTAATTTTTGTATTTTTAGTAGAGACGGGGTTTCACCATGTTGGCCAGGATGGTCTCGATCTCGACCTCATGATCCACCCACCTCAGCCTCCCAAAGTGCTGGGATTACAGGCGTGAGCCACCGTGCCTGGCCTCCCTCCTTTTTCCATACCTTATCAACCCTGTGTCAGAACCTGGAACACAGGTACCAGTAATATTACCGTTCAGCTAAATGAAGGGTTAATCTATGGGTCAAACAATTTTTGAAAATCATTAGGGAACATTGTGTGTTTAAGTTTAGTACTGACTATATTGTGGAATATGTTAGAAATATTTGGTTTCTTTAGGTACTAGCATGCTTCTTAATGAAAACAAATTTAAAAAGTTAAAAACCTTACATGCTACTTGTATTTATTACTAGTATCCATTCTATCATTATTTTCTGAATAAAATAATATGTAAACTATTTTACATTATTTTTTAATTTTTGCTACTTTAAGCAATAAGTCTACCAGAACTAAACTAGGCCTACCTAAAGTCACTAAATCTGACAATCAAAAAACTGCTAGAATGGCCAGGCACAGTGGCTCACGCCTGTAATCCTAGCACTTTGGGAGGCTGAGGCAGGTGGATCACGAGGTCAGGAGACCAAGACCATCCCGGCCAACATGGTGAAACCCTATCTTTACGAAAAATACAAAAAGTAGCTGGGCGTGGTGGTGCGTGCTTGTAGTCCCAGCTACTCGGGAGGCTGAGGCAGGAGAATCGCTTGAACCCGGGAGGCGGAGATGGCAGTGAGCCGAGATTGCACCGCTGCACTCCAGCCTGGCGACAGCGCAAGACTCTGTCTCAAAACAAAAAACAAAAAACAAAAAATTGCTAGAAGAATAGACTCCAAAATGGATACATTTTCAGAAACTGACATTTCTTTTAAGTTAGTTCATCCATCCTGCATTAGCCCCTGCTACATCACTGTAAAACCACTCATATAATAGATAAATAGCAGATCTCTATTATGTATGAAGTTGTAGCAGAACTGAAAAGTCTTCCTCATTACTGCTATTCGGCTTTTTGTTATTTTATGAGAGTATGAACTTAGAGAAAAATTCCAGATGTGTATTTTATAAATAAAAGCCAGTGTACTTTTGGCCTTGTGATCAGATCAGCAATAAGTGGATATGACTAAGGGATTACCAGAAGTAATTATTAGCAGTATGAGCTGCTAATGAATATTGAAAATTATCACATATACTGTGAATAATGAAAATTATCAGAATTGCTGTCATTGAAAACTATAAATGCTTAGTCAGAATCCTAATTCTACATAGAGAACTCATGAATAATAACAGATTGTTCATGTATACTTATTGTAAACAGGGCAGTAGTATAAAATTTTTAATGTATGGGCAAAATGAATAAAAATACATTGCGAACCACATTATTGAATAAAATAAAATCTATTGCTCTCAAGGAAATAATTAAACATTTGATATAAATTTGGATAGATCCAAAGAGCAATACTGTATAAGGGGCTTCAGAGTTAGTTATATAAAAATTTCAAATGCAACTACAGCACATCAAATAAACTCCAAATAAAGCATGTAAGAAAACATGGAGTTTCTGGTTGTAAAATAAATGGACATTAAGAAAAACTAGGGCTGCTGAAAAGTTGGCCAAATAATGCAGGGAACAGGGCAATACTTAGTGGGACAAATAACATGAATGCTCTTGAAATGATTTTAGAAAAAATACTGAATGGCTTTAAAAATGTTTCCCAGTAAAAGGATTCAAGAAAGTCTTAAATATAGACACATGAACAGGAAAGCTGAGAAATTTGGATGATGTTTTAGTAATTTAAAAAAATCAAGAGAAAAATTAATCACTCACACCAACATTAGGAGACCTCACCTTTTTCTGGTATTATCTTAGAATATTTTTCATCTTTACTCTTTGCTGTTCCTTTCTTGGCAGAAATGGCCTCAGTTTTCTTTGGTATTATGTCTTCGTTCATTTTACAGTATTTCTTTGAATTTATTTGTTCTTCAATTTTCCCAGATAACTTATCTTTAGAATTAGTTGATGGCGCTGGATGTATGTCTTCTTTTATAATGGATTTCTGTGTCATATGCCTATTGCTTGTCAAAATATCTTTTAAAGAACATTCATTTCCTGAACACTCATTCCCTTTGGATGCTTTACTTTTAACACATTTTTCAGCTTTCTTTAAATGATCTGAATGCCCTAAATCGGGAAGATGTTTATATTTATTGAAATGCCCCATATTCTCTTGAGCTCTTCCCAAATATACATGTCGAGATTTAGGATATTCTCCCTTTTTACAATTATCTGTACCAACGTATTTCTTTTGCTCATACAATTTGTTTATTCCATTGGCATTCTTCTGATTTCCTTTCATTTCTTGATATCCTACCTCCTTTAAATCATTCTTACCATTATTGGAAATTCCTACTCCAAATGTTTCACATCTGTCAGTACTTTCAAGTTCTTGACAAACAGATCCAGCCCTTGTATTCTGTCTGATAACTGATATCCCTCCATTATTCATGCAGCCTTTCAAAGAAGAATCACCAGTATTACCAGTGTCTTGATATTCTGATAGAGTCTGTTGCCTATCATTAACACGTTTAAACACTCTTTCTTCATGTATTCCTTGATCTTGCTTTTGTGAAGTTTTACAAGTATTTATTTGCTTTGCTCTATGCTCTAAATTGGCTTGTGTTTTCTGACAATTAGTGTTTTTGGAGACTTCTGTTAACCCGGCATTTTTTTGTTTAATAGTGTCTACAGCTTCTTCTGCTACAGAGCTTTCCTCTTCTGGTTGAAAGCCACTTATCATACTTGTTACCTGCTCAGCAACTGAGTCAGTTAAAGCATAGCTGACCTCTCCAACAGCAGTGGTCAAATCCTCTACAGCACTACTGATTGTGTCTACCAGAGAGGACACTGAAGGCAGATTCTGTTGGAAATTTCTGAAAAATGCCATTTTCTAATTCCTTGTTCCTAAAAGGTGCAATAATGGAATTTTCTCTTCTCAAAATATCAACCACTTTGGAACTTGAATTTAACATTTACTTAAATGTTGCTATTCGTCAGCTCAATATTAGCAATTCACATTGTAGCTTTTAATCTTTCTGTAAATACACTATGCATTGAAAGAAATATGTTGAAGTAAAGATTCTTCCGAAAAAAAAAAATCAAACCACTTGGTTTAAACGTTATGACATTTTTTCTCACTCCACAGCTATTATAACAGCAGCAAGACAATATTTTTCCCTCAAATACTATTGGTTTTTTATTCTATACCTGAAAGAAGAAGTATAAAAAGGATTTTTATTATGTACTTTTAGTTTGCTTAATAATAGTCTATGTAAGGGAACTACCCTATCTTACTAATAAACTACCCAGTATCATTTCACATTAAGAAAAATATTAAAGAGAAACATCTAAACAATTTTGCATAGTGGTAAGAATAGGGGAGGGGAGGTGTGGACACTTGCTGAGTGGCTACTATATGCAAGGCATTGTAATTGACACATTTTATCCTACTTGATTTTACAGTAATTCTAGGAGGTAAATATTATTATTCCTATTTAATAAGTGAAAGAAAAACAAGGCTCAGAAAAATTAAGTTCCCTGAGACATTTTCAAGGGATCCTCAAGGTCAAGACTAGTTTTACAATAACAGCAAGGGGGTACTTAACTTTTTCATTCTCATTGGCTCACAAGTGAACACTGGAGTTATCCAGAGGCTACATGACAGATTGAATGTAGAGGCAGAAATGAGAATCCAGCTGTCTTCCATTATGCTAGTCATTAAAAAGATTTGCAAAAAGTATAAAACAAAATCACTCTTCTCACCATTTTTCCCCATTTTCTTTTTGTTTTGGAAAATAGTTTTTTAAAATTTAAAGATGTTATTTATATTAACATGTAATAGTGTTTTTTTAAAAATAAATTGATAAATAATATTTTTAAATTTTCTGTTTTAAATTGATAAATAATATTTTTAAATTTTCTCAGTTTTAACTCTAATATGGTACATATCAATAGATATAATCCACATAAACAAAAAGCTCTTTGGGACTACTCAATAAAATTTAAAAGTACAAAGTTGTCATTAAACAAAGGAAAAACCAGAAATGCTGAACCAGAGAATTACCAAAGGCCGGTAAAGAGATACTTTTAGCCAGTTCTTTCTGCACAAATGATCAAAAAGCAGGACTGGAGTGGATTATGAGAAACACTGAACTTAACCAAATTAAAACTGTATAAAATACTATTTATAGTTTCTTAATGCAAAAGTCACAAAATATAATTCAATAACTAATAGATTCTTATAAGTAATGGGGCTATCGCCTTTCAAGTTATCAGATGTAATAGAAAAGCATATCTATCTCCAACACAGGTACACAGACAAGTAAAGCAAGATTTCTCAGGTATTTTTTGTCACATTCTTCTAAATTAACACTTTGCTTTTATAATTTCCAATTTGTTTCTGCTATCATTTTTATAAACCAGTCTTTGGAAAGAGAAAATTTTAAAAACTGCTGTAGTAATTAAAAAAAAAAAAACACTCCAAGGAAAATGTTTCCATAAGAGAAAGAATGGTATTACAGCCCTCATCTTTCCTAGTATCTAGTAACACTATAATATATGGTGCCAACGGTGGGAGTGGAACACTATTTTTTATCATTGGAATTTATATATAAATTAAGTTACTAAGTAAAACCACCTCCAACTTCTCCAAACAATAAAATTACCCATTAGCTGAAAATTAAATAGCAGGTAAAGAAAAAGGGTGAATACTTTCAAAAGCGTTCTAGGGATATGGAGAAAAAAAAGCTCTCTAAAGAGCTACTTGGACAATGGGAAGTACACTACATAAAGTGACAAGATACCTCCTTCTTCCTCAAGTGTATCTGCTCCTATTACAGGCTCAAAAGCGTATCTTACATATGAAAAATTAAAATGTCATTTTGTGATAGTAGACAATTCACCTTTATGTAATAGCAATTCATGAACAACAGAAGAATACCTGAACATAATTTACTTAACAGCTCTTTTACAGAACAGTAGCTCAAATATTAGTTTATTGTATGTCACAACCTTTTTATTGCATATATTAAAATAAGTAAACAATAGTACAGATAAAAAGAACAAACAAGAGAAGCAGCAATATGATACTTACAAATTTTATCTTGTGAATTCTTCCTTGTCCTGTATTCTGAACCAAGATCTGGAAACCCGCCAACATTTTCAAAACAGAACTTCTTATTAATATAGAGAAAAAGGAGCAGCATCAAGACAATAAACACCCCAACAGCTGACAAAAATCCAACTGCCTCTGGAGATACTAGAGAAAAAAAAGTCACAGCTGTAAGCATTTATTTTTCTTCAAGCTACAAATAAGAAGGAAACCCCAAACATAAGTTAGCTTACTACCTTATTTCAATTATATTTTTTAATTGTCATAGTTTAAAAATAGTTTCGTTTATAAGAAAAACAAACTGCAAAGTTTGATGACAGCTGTTCAATTCATTCAGCAGCATTCATTCAAACTTTCTAAGTTTTCTTATAAATTTGTAGGAACAATCTTAAAAGACAGGAGTCGGCCAGGCACAGTGGCTCACATCTGTAATCCCAGCACTGTGGGAGGCCAAGTGCGAGAATCTCTTGAGGCCTAGAGCTCAAGACGAGCCTGGCCAATATGGTGAAACCCTGTCTCTACTAAAAATGCAAAAATTAGCCTGGCATGGTGGCACATGCCTGTAATCCCAGCTACTTGGGTGGCTACGGCATGGGAATCACTTGAACCTGGGAGACAGAGGCTGCAGGGAGCTGAGATTGTGCCAGCCTGGCAACAAAACAAAACTCTGTCTAAAAAAAATAATAATAATAAAAAAGATGGGAGTCTATAAAATAGGCAATCATCATATGTTTAATCCATCAAAGAGCACTGCAAAAATTTGAAAATAAGAATTAGAAAAAAAGGCCAGGTGCAGTGGCTCATGCCTGTAATCCCAGCATTCTGGGAGGCCGAGGCAAGCAGATCACTTGAGGTCAGGAGTTTGAGACCAGCCTGGCCAACATGGTGAAACCCTGTCTCTAGTAAAAGTACAAAAATTATCCAGGTGTAGTGGCGAGCACCTGTAATCCCAGCTACTCAGGAGGCTGAGGCAGGAGACTCACTTAAACCTGAGAGGTAGAGGTTGCAGTGAGCCGAGATCGCGCCACTGCACTCCAGCCTGGGTGACAAAGTGAGACTCCATTTCAAAAAGAAAAAAAAGAAAGAAAAAAGTTAAATCTGATGCACAGATGTATTACTTAACAAAATTTATGAGAACACATATCATTATTTTTATCTCTAAAAGCTTCAATCACTCTTTCTTAGTAAATAAACTTTGTACTCCCTAATGTGGCATTTAAAGCTCCAACTTCTATTTTCAATATTATACTCCAGTCAAATGTTGTACTCATTGCCTCAGAATCCACAATATTCAATACCATACTCCTTGTTTTAATTGATCTTCTTCCCTTGCCTGGAACGACCAACTCCCCTCTACTATATCCTACTCATTCACTCAACCAACTTATATATTTGGAGCACCAACCATACACCAGGCATTGTTATATAAACAGTTCCTGTGTTCCTTGAACAATCTGGTGAAGACAATTACAACACAGTGTAATAAAGGCAATATAGTGTAATAAAGGCTATGACTGGGAAAGAACAGGGACTATGAGAACCACAGGAACACTTATTCCAGTGCTGAAAGATCAAGAAAGCTTTTCTGGAAGTTATGGACTCTATGATTATATTTTAAGAAATTAGTAAGAATTACTTCAGGCAGAAATAACATTTGCAAAAGCCCAGAGACAGAAAATCACGTTATATTCCAGAAACTGAATGAAATTCTGTTATGATAAGCTACTAGATTTTCAAGAGAATTTGGTCTCAAGCAAATATATGAAATCACCTAGAGAGGTTTTATACAGCAGGAAAAGACAAAAGACAGCTTCTCCAGTCCTCGGCAATCTCTCTTTCAATTTTTTTTGTTATTTGTCACTATATCAGTCATTTGGAGTTAAATAGGAACTAAGTTTTCGTATCCCCCCATGCCTTACAGATAATATTCGAGTATTAGTTCAGAATGATTCTAAGCTTCAAACACCCCTACAAAGATCCCTGTATAATCTACTTTTCTTCCTCCATCATTCAAGCAGCAACTAAAATGTTATTTTCTCTAAGATTCTTTCTTAAATCAGAGGGCAATGGCAAATACTATCTTAACTCATTTGTTAAAAATGAAGTCAACAACTGGTCAATGATGAGTGCTTTGATTTCCTTTTTCATTATTTATGAAAACTAGGCATACCACGTATAGAATTGAATAAGACATTATATCTTTTCAAAGCTGGGTCAATGGTATTGCAGTAGAAGATGAAGCAGAGCGTAATATTTAAGGCAGGGGCAATGGGAGTGAGAGGAGGAGGCGGGAGGAATGGTAGGAATGCTAGCTGGATATCAGGCTAGTGCTGAGGGACAGATCTTGCTCCTAGAACCAAGAAATTATAGCCAGACATTAGCCTTGCCTGTCTTGTCTTCAGGCTGAAGCACAGCCAGGAAGAAAATGATTTTAATAAAAGAAGCTAAGGTATATAACATAAAAACAGTGGTATGTATCAAGCCTGAGATATGGAGTAAAAATGAAAACAGAGTAATTATCATCGACATTTCAGATAGCCAGGAAAATCAGAAGCAGGACAGAATCTGGTATGAAGAGGCAAAAAAGAGTAGTACTTCAATATTACACTGAAATAACAAAATATATATAGGAGTTCCCCTTTTAGTATAGGCTCAAAACACTCAGACATTTAATGCCTTAAGTGGCTACAAAGGATTAGATATGCAGATTGAAAATCTCCCATGTCTTGGAAAACTAAATGAAAGAGAAAATGTAGCTCATGTCACTTAAGAAAGCTAGTTATTGATAACAAAAATAGCACAAAACCATACAGCATATACTATACACCACTCACTGTTTTAAGTACTTTACATACATTAACTCATTTAATCTTCACAATGATCCTATTATCATCCTCATTGTAAATTGAGACAAAGAGGTATTAAACTATGTGTCCAGATAGTAAGTGGAAGAATCAGGATTCAAACCCTGTCTGGCCCCAGTGTCTGTATTTTAAATACTACTCATACTGCTTCTGTTTTCCTTTTCTCCTCTTCTTGCCTCTTTCTATACCTTGCCTCAATCCTTATTTCTACGTTCCTCTTTCATCTTTGTCTTGCCCTAAAATTCAACCTAATGGGAGGGATCCACTATAAGCAAGTAAGTATAACATACAGTAAATACTAGAGAGATGAATATAAATTATTACTGGCACACAAAGAAGCACTACCTGAGAAAGTCACAAAATGCTTTAGAAGAGATGACACTTGAGTTGGTTATAAAAGATTAATAGAACCTCTATAAATAGTAAAAGTACATTTGAAAAAGCATGGTTAAAGACAAATAATATACATGGCATTCTATAAGCACTAACGGGCAATAATCATGGCAGTCCTATTTATTTACCTCTGTATCTTCAAAGTACCTAGGACAGCACCACATAGCTGACATATAAACATCTATGGACAAATGGATGGATGAATGGATGAATGAATGAATGAATATATGTGTATTCAGGAAAGATCAAGAATATACCAGAGGAGCTGTAACTGGAGATGAAAGCAAGGTCCAAATTGTCAAAGAACCTTGAATATCATCCCAAAATTTTTGTAGTTGGGGAGTAACATGATTACAAGTTTGCCTTGTAGAACTATATTGGTTAAAACAACTAGAAAACTGAAATATGGTAGCAAGCCAATAGTGGTAAAATATCTTCAGTTCTTAAACTAAGGAGTAGCAGTGGTAACTGAGAAGGGTGAAATGTAGTCTTTGTTCAAAGAAAATTGATAATGATCCACTTATGTAAATTTAGAGGATAAGAAAGAAGAAGCGTTGAGGATAAGAAAGAAGAAGAGTTGTGGTTAATTCTAAAGTTTCTAGTTTGAGTGACTGGGTAAATGGTAATGCGCTAACCAAAATGAAAAATATGAGAAGAAAGGCATTTGGATTAGAGCATGAGAGGAAAGAGGAAAATAGAAAGAGAATGATAATTAGTTTTTGACATGCTACACTGGAAATGCCAACAGAATATTTCACAGAGGAAAATATGAGTATGATGTTCTGGTAAAGGTCAGGTTAGTTAACAAAATTTGAAAATTTTTCCCTCTTTTTTGCTCCTCTTATTCCATATGAAACACTTCACTCACTAAATAATACCAAGCTGGCAAATGCAGGTGCCAGGCTTTATTAATGGTAAATATCTTATGTTACATATCTTTAGATAAATACATACTGTGGCTTCAGACAAATTTAAAAAAAAAAAAGCAGCTTTCCCCACTAGGAAAAGGTGAAATATGCCTGCTGTAAACACAGCACACACTATTCACACAATTCCCTGACTGAACGCCTGTTTTTTACATTCATTAAAAATATTTTATCTATTTACAATTTTAAAACAGTAGTATGGTTGTAGAGAAGAAATAAAATATCTTCTAATAAAAATACTAAAAATCTTCAGGCTTATTTTTCATCCTTATCTGAGAACTAAACTAATATTTATTATTTCAAATATATTATGATACCAGAAGTTAGCCAGTAACAGTTCTGAGTATAAAAACATTTGGTAAATCCCACCTGCACATAAAACTGCAATAGGATATACACGGGAAATTAAACTAAAGATATGAATACTATACAACATGCTTGCCCAACTCATGGCCTGCCAGCCACATGCAGCTCAGGATGGCTTTGAATGCAGCCCAACACAAATTTGTAAACTTTGTTAAAATCTTATGAGTTTTTTTTTTACAATTTGTTTTTAGCTCATCAGCTATCGTTAGTGTATTTTATGTGTGGCCCAAGACCATTCTTCTTCCCATGTGGCCCAGGAAGGCCAAAAGATTGGACACCCCTGCTGTGTCCATCAATTAAAAAATTACACTGATTTATACCTCCCTAATAAAAAATATATTCTTATTCATTATAGGAGTAGAATTTCCCCCTAAAATCTTTTTATACTATGAATCTGCTTAGAAAGTCATTCTGCATAAGTGTAAGATAATGTAATTTATCTATACATATACCTTCTTTCAAGCATTCTAGGCCATCCACTGCAGGAAAGTAAATCTATTTAAAACATATATGCCTCTTAAGGAGGATCTTCAAAATCTCCATTTAGGCCAGGCGTGGTGGCTCACGCCTGTAATCCTGGCACTTTGGGAGGCTAAGGCAGGTGGATCACCTGAGGTCAGAAGTTCAAGACCAGCCTGGCTAACATGGCAAAACCCCATTTCTACTAAAATTACAAAAATTAGCCGGGTGTGGTGGCAGGCACCTCTAATCCCAGCTACTCAGGAGGCTGAGGCAGGAGAATTGCTTGAACCCAGGAGGCAGAGATTGCAGTGAGCCGAGAGTGCACCACTGCATTCCAGCCTGAGGAAGAGTGAGATTCCATCTCAAAAAGACAAAAAAAAAAAAATCTATTTAAAAGTACACAGTCAATAATTAGTTTAATATTACACATTTGAAGAATTAAATTTGTTGAATATAGTCAATAACTCAAATTTCACTAATGCACGTTTTCCCATGATCCAAATTTCCAAAGTTTTAATGTAGTAAACAACAAAACCAAGACCAACTAATAACAACCTGAACAATATCAAACACTAAAAAGTGCTTATTATTTAACAGGGACTGTTTTCAGTGCTTTACAAGCATTATCTTATTTAATCTTCACTGCAACCATATTTTACAGATATAGATACTGAGGTTCACAAAGAGTAAGTAAAATTTTTGAAATCTTAAAATTATTATTCAGTGACACAATCTGTATTTGAACTTGGGCACACTGACTCCTGAACCCAAATTGTTAACTGCTAATCTCTTAGCTTCCCATTTGCCAGATATTGTTATAATTGCTTTCATTTTAAAATTTAACACTCAAGACAATTTATGATAAGTACTGTAATATTATCTTAGTCTTTAGATTAATAAATTGAAGTCCAGAGAATAATTAAGTTGTCCAAGTTCACAAATCTATGAAGTGGTAGAACCTGGATTTGAACCCAGACATTTTGACTCCAGAATCCATGATCTTAAACACCAAGTAATACTGCTCCTTGTATGCCAACCTGCATATAAAAGATAAGAAAAAGCTATATGACCAAAGTAACATAGCTTACTATATATATTATGTGCAAATATTTTATTTATAGCTCTTATATGTGTTAAAAATAGCAAGCAATTTCAAATTCCTCAAAATAAATACATGAATTTTAAAACTGGAATCCTAATTTTTTTCTATTCAAGTTACTATTCAAAATATTTTAAAACTAATTTTAGAATTAAGTTTAAAAACCAAAATATGTGGTACATCCTTATATGCCACATTTGAAAAGCTAATAAAACAAATATGAATTTAAAAACTAAAGATACTCTATAGAAAATAAGCTTGATATTCATTAGTAGTGCTCAATAAAGAATATTAACTGCTCTCTGTGAGCTATATTGTCCGCTATATGAATTCCCTAAAGACCATACTGCAAAGTGAGAAGGGGGCACTAGGTACAATATCTCACCAGAAAATGTAGAAAGTTTAGTCTTTCCCAGACTAATGATTATTTGTGTTATGTATACTGAACTGGCTTTGGCAGTTATATCTTTATATTTAGAAATAAATGTATGTATTTACAAAAAATAAACTTAAAAAATACCAATTTTTTAAAATTTAAGCTTCAGTAACAGTGGTAAAATTCATTTTAATTTCTACAGATAAGTTGGTCATTGCAAAACATGAAAAAATTATAGTCTTACTAAAGTCAAAGCAAGAGCAAATACATTTCGACTTTGCAAGTATTGCAGAATTCACTTAAATTCTCCGTTATATTTTGTCACAAAAGAACATTTTCTAGCTAAGAAAATGTTTTTCTAAGAAAAAGGCTAGGATATACATAAAAATAATTAAATATATGGGGGATATTTATCTACTAAACCAACACATTTTCAATTTTGATTTACTTGGACCACTCTAAATAATATTTCTATCAAAACAAATTAATTATAACTTCTAAAATAAATTTTGTAAGACTATTCTATTCATTATATCTTAAATGCAAAATTAAACAAAAAGTACCTATGCTTCATCTAATTATTTTTTTAAAAAGATAAAAAGCAACAACTTACAATTTGCATTATAAGGGATGTATTGCTGATTTGTCCTGCTGCGCATGAAACACTAATCCTCTAACTCCATGTCATGGGTACTTTAATAATTCATTTAATAGATGCAATTCTATCTCTTGACCAAAATGTGAACTATCAAAGTCAACTTTCATTGAAAAAGATATACCTGTTTTACATTTAATTAGCTCTAAATATTTTCTCCATATTTTAATCAGAAAAATGCTATAACTTATTTTGCTCTGGGTTTGGACATAGAGAATTATTCATAATTCTAAGAGATAATTTAGGAAAACAGAAGGTTAATAATTGTTTCAGTTTCCTTTTATAACATTTCAATTAGTTTACAAATAAAATTTCCCTCAAATTTTTATATTACATTATAAACGATGCAAAACTGGAAAGAATATATGTAAATTAAAAAAAGAATGTAACAATGCTAGCTGTTAACTCCAGATTTTATAAAAACCAATCATTACAAAGAGCATTTACTGATAGAAGTAACACAATTCACTGGTAACTTAAAGGGACAATGGAAGAAGGCATAGATGGCAGTGATGTGAAACACTAAGATCTTAGGGAAAAAAAGTGCCCTCTAAGAGAAACAGTTACCTACCTGGCCAGGTTGATAAAAGAGATGCCACCCAATTTGTTTCACAGTTCAAGCCATGAATAGATTGAACCTGTATTTCCTCTAAGTACATGCAATAAATTGAAATTTCATTTGAATATCATAACAAAAAACTCTTAATCAATCTTGAAGAAATTGGAAAAAAAAGAAAACCCAAACACTTATTAAGTATGGAAAACCAAATATAAAGTATATTTAAACCATATACTTCTTACTTAATAATACTTCATGTACTTCATGTATTTAAATCAAATCTTAATATAAAACTATCAATCTCTGGCAGAGACTTTTCTTCAAGGACAGTCTTGATTGAGGCTTTAGAATTATGATTCCAATGAAGTTTAGACTAAGAAAAACTTATTTTCCTGTCAAATCTCCCTATAGGAAAGCATAGTCATTCTTCTGAACAACAAATTGTCTCAATTTTTTTCATTACCTATTCAATGTGCATGGATTCCTTCACAATTATCTAAATGAGAAATGGCATGGGCATATCTAAGGTCACTGCTTCCTCTCCTTTACTTTTTCATTGATTCTTTGTTCTTTCTTTTCAATAAGATCTTCATTGCTGAGCTACTATGAGTAAGATTTTGAATTCAACACCAACTGCAGGAGAATATTCTGGTTAAAGCCAATCTGTGATGTCAACTACAGTTTTAGATATGCGTATTTCAAGATTTAGTTCAGACCCATCAAAATTCTGATAAATACAAAGCAGTTTCATTCAAATCTCTCAGAGAGACACCATCTTCCTCTTAAATTTTAATATTAGGACACCTGGTTCTCTTCTTGAAATGATCAAAACATTGTTTGCTCACTCTAAAACCATCTTTCCCCTACTAAGCCTGATCCATTTTGAAGAGAAGTAGCTTTTGCTGGAAACATTGAATGGTTCAATAGATTTACTGTGTATGAACACATACATAGGCAATCAAAGGTTCATCTAACCTTACCAGCATATCATGTTTTCTTATCCACTAAATAAATGAGTCCAGCATAGTTCAGTTAGTGATGACAAGAGCTCAACATCAACATCATACTGTGCTCCCACCTGAATATAGCAATTGGAATGTTCTACTCACTTGCATTCTCAATGCATATAGAATAAAAAATGTGTAGCTCCATTTGCAAAATGATATCATTCTTTTTGTTGATATGATATCTGCTTCAGATATAGTAAAAGCAAATATATTTGAAATTTTAAAGAAAAACTACTCTAAAAGCTTTGAGAAAAGATACAATCCTTTAAGTTCAGCTGCTGATAGATTTGCTGAGTAACCTCTGAACAAGCATCGCAGTTTTGGAGCAGAATCATGTGAGAAACAGTTTGAGTCTTGTCCTTAGAGATTGAAATACAAATTTTAAGTAATTAAAATAAAGTAGGAGCTACTTTCAATAAGCAAGGTGTTACAAAGTAAGAAGTAGTGCTACAAGGGTCACCAGCAACCAAATCAACATTAACTGAAAAAAGAATTTGTCAATCAAAAAGAGAAAAGATAAGCAATGAAATGATGAAATTAAGAGATGTAAAATTTGGTGGTATACCATGACATGTCTTTCAGTGGTATCCATTTTAGTTAGATATTTTGGGAGATATATAAACCCATGTTACTTAATACCTTTACCAATGACCTGGATAAAGGAATTGAGAATATGTTCATTAATTTTGTAGAAGGTCCTAGGAATACTAGGTAGGGCATGATTGCTAATTCTCTGAAAGAAAGAAAGATACACTAAGGACTTCAATATATTAAAGAAATAACACATCAAAACAAAATGAAATTCAATATGAATAATTTCAAGGTTACTACACCATTAGGAGCCAAACACTAATAAATGTTAATGAAAATGTTGGCTCAGTAAAATGTGCCAGGAAAAAAATTAAAATAATATAATACTAGTCAAATAGAAATCAGCAGTATAATGTTTCTAACTGGTGAAAACTAATCATTCTATTATGCTATCTGATTCTGATGAAAGCAATTATGGTCTCCAATTTCAACGTAAAATTGAGAACACCTAGTAAAGAATACATTTGGAGACTTTCACAATAAGGAAAAAAATTTAAAAAGCAGAATAAAACAAACAGAAACAGCATTTATTAAAAAAATAAATCATTTGTGAATAAAATTAATGTGGGAAAAATATTAAAACCAATTATTTGTACGGATTTGGCAATATTTAATGCATTTTAAAAGGGAAACTGGTTTCCTAATCCTACTAAAGAACATAATGCAATGGCTTAAAGAGAGCAAGTCAAGAAGCATTGCCAGCAAGTGACCGGTCAGCAAGCTGCTCTCCAGAACAGTATGATCTTTGATGAGTACATCACTGTCTACTGTTTTACCCTCACTTTTAGAAGACCAAAAACTTGTCTTTTTTCAGGACCTAGAGGGCCTATGTGAGGAAAAAAAAATGAATAGAGGTAAAAAATCTAGCTTTTAGATCCTATTACACAGTAGCCAAATAAATTCAAATGGCAGCGGATATATGAACAACTTAAAATTTAAACTGGAGAAAACTCCATTAGAATAACAGAAATGTTAACAGAATGTCAAATCAGGACACACACACATCTTCCTGGTATTAGAGTACCTGAAAAGCTGAAACAGTAATTAAAAGGTTTCTTGGCAGGCACAGATTGAAAACTAAAGGGAGGAAACTCTACCAGATACCAAGAATTATTTTAAAACTAGAATAATTAAAACCAGATGATACTGGCACAAGAATAGATAACAGACCAAAACGCCAGACACCGACACTTGCACACATGGATTCTGATGTATGACAAAGTTGGCTGCAGAGCAGTGGGTGAGTGGGGGATCATGTTTTGAATGCATTGTGCTTGGAAAATCGAGGATATAAGGGAAAAATGAATTTACATACAAACTAATTCTAGATAGATTATAGATCTAAATATGAAATGCTTTAGCCAATCAATTTTGTAGAAAAAAATACAAATACTTTGCTTCATAATCCCAAGGCAAAGAATTTCTTACTAAACAAGACATAAAAAGCATAAATCACAAAACAGAATATTGATAAATTTTATTACATTAAAATTTAAAATTTCTGATCATCAAAAGATATCATATAATGACTAGGCAAGCCAAATAATATATTATATGGAATAATGTATTTGCAACACATAATCAGGAGGAAAAGACTCATATCTAAATACATAAAAAATGTGTAAAAACATTTTTTTAAAGACAGCACAATTAAAAAAATGGGCAAAGTCCTGATCAGGCTTACCATGAAGGATAAAACAAAAATGGCCAATAAATGTATGAAAAGGTGTTCAACTTTGTTATGTATCAGAAAACTTCAAATTACATCATAATGCAATATCACTATTCCAGAATGGCCAAAATTTAGATCTTGTAATATGAAGTATTCGTGAGGAAGTGGTGCAATTGGAAATCTTTCAGACAATAAAAATCTGAGACTCAACAGTACAGAAAAAAAAATCATGGGTATATAGTCATACACTAGAAAATTATGTAGCCATAAAAATGAATGAATAATAATTACACGCAAAAATCTGAATCTTGGAAATATGAGGTTAAGCAAAAGCAGCAAGGCAGAAGGGGCAAAATTCCAATATAAAGATTCCAATATAAAGTTCAAAACAGGCAAAACTAATATTTCAAGGATGTGTACTTAGGTGGTAAAACTTAAAGAAAAAAATATTAATGTCCATAAAAGCAAGCAGAAAAGGGATAATACTCAGGAAGAGTGCACGGGGGCTTCTGAAGAAATGGCAGCATTCTACTTCTCTACCTGGGTTCTGGTTACATAGGTGCTTGCTTTTAAATATTATTCTTCATTTTGTTTCAAAATTTAAAAAGAACTAAAAAAATGTATAGTTCTTATGGGCAGTTTATCTTGGTTATGGTGATACCTGGTGAATCATTACAGTCTGCAAGAGCTGCCACCTGAATGACCCACTTATAAACTTGTCCCTCTCAGTCTAATCTTATCACAGTGTCCAGAATGAGCCCTTCAACATGTGTAAATCAGAACTGACTGTCCTCTGGTCAAAACCTTCCAATGGCTCCTCATTTGCTGCATGATCTGGCTCTCTATGACTACTCTGACCTCATTTCCTACCACTTCCCTACTAGTTCATTCCACAGTTGGCCTTGATGTTTCTCAAATATTAGCCAGGTTGTTTTTCCCTGGATGTTCCCCCTCTGCTTTGATGGCATTTTCCCAGATATTCACATAACTGATTCTTTCACCTCCTTTGAGTCTTTGCTTAAACATTACCTTCTTAATGACAGCAACTCTGTCAACCCTATTTTAAAATGCAACCCATTAACACCCATACCTCACCTTTTCCCTGGCTTATTTTTTGTATCTCTTATCCTCTAAAATACCAAGTAATTTATTACTTTTTACATCATTTATCTGTCTTCCCATACTAGCATGTACGCTTCAAAAGGCAGGAAGCCAGCTGATATTTGAGATAGATTGCTAGGCAATAATTATGAATATAAATGTAATTTAAAATGATGAATATAAATGTAAAATATAAATACTAAAACCCAAATCCAGAAATATATGGAGAAATACACCAAGATAGAGTTAGATTTATCCCCACTACGTAAAAATGATGTAACATTAGAAAATCAACTGATAGAATTCATCACACTAACAAATTAAAGGAGTCAAGACACCCTTTCAACAGGGCAAAAAAAAAAAGTTATTAAGAAACCTCAATAGCAACCTATAATTTAAAAAAAAAAATAGTAAATTTGAGCTGGAAGGTAACTTACTTAGCCTGATAACGGAAATCAGCCAAAATAATACAGCAAAAAAAATTCATGAAAATATATTACAATTCAAAAGTATTAACTTTAAAATTAGGAACATAGCAAAGCTGCTTGTTTTATTTTCGGCACTAAAGTAGAGGTTTTAGGATGCCCTGGATTCAAAACAACATTCAATTTCTAGCCTCCATGAGCCTCAGTGAAAACAAGAGTCCTTTATTATTTTAACAATAAAACTTCATTCTTTAGAGGTTAATGAAAAACATAATTCAGTCTTAAAATAATGTGTTTTTAATCACAAAAGGATGAAAACTATGAGGCGCACAGAAACAAGTTTTAAAAAGAAGGCATCCCAGCACTTTGGGAGGCTGAGGTGGGTGGATCACGAGGTCAGGAGATGAAGACCAGCCTGGCCAAGATGGTGAAACCCCGTCTCTACTAAAAATATAAAAAATTAGCCTGGCACGGTGGCAGGAGCCTGTAATCCCAGCTACTAGGGAGGCTGAGGCAGGAGAAATCGCTTGAACTCAGAGGGCAGAGGTTGCAGTGGGCCGAGATCGCGCCACTGCACCCCAGGCCTGGGCAACAGAGTGAGACTTTGTCTCAAAAAAAAAAAAAAGAAGAAGAAGAAGGCATAAAATAGCCCTAAAGAAAGTAGGAGAACATAATAAAAAGAAAAGCAGCAATAAATTAAATTCGATAAAAGCAACAGAAGTATCTAAGAACATTTTCTTAGATTGTGTGTGTGTGTGTGTGTGTGCGTGCGCGTATGAGGACAAAGGACTAAAATAAGATGAACATACTTTGGCAAGTCTAATAAAAATTACAACAAAAGTAAATCAAGGCTTACTCTGCATCATGCACTATCCCACGTATTTTACATGTATAATTTCATTCAAGTTTCACAACAACTCTACTACCCTTGCAGAAAAGGAAACCGAAACATGTGATGAAATAATTTGTCCAAATTCACAAAG
Organism: Symphalangus syndactylus; assembly: GCF_028878055.3. Lineage (NCBI taxonomy): Eukaryota > Metazoa > Chordata > Mammalia > Primates > Hylobatidae > Symphalangus > Symphalangus syndactylus. The sequence goes on from NC_072434.2 coordinate 13,172,186, forward strand.
CCGTAAGTGGCAGAGTCAGGATTCAATTGTCTGGACTAATACAATACTTACAAATATAGAATACTGTACATGAAAATAGGGAGATAACAGTAAATATATACATATACAATTTTAAAGCAAATACTTTATATACCACAGCAAAAAACTGTTTGCATACATTTGCAAATATCTGTAAAATAAAAATAAAATCGTAACTTTAAAAACATTTTTATTAATACATAATTTTTGCACATATTCATGGGGTACATCTGATATTTTGTTACAAGAATAGAATGTGTTATGACGAAGTTGGAGTACTTTAAGGTATCCATCACCTCAGGTATTTATCATTTCCATGTGTTGGGAACATTTCAAGTCCTCTCTTCTAGATTTTGAAATATACAATATATTGTTGTTAACTAGTCGCCCTGCTCTGCTACTGAACATTAGAACTTATTCCTTCTATTTAACTATGTTCATATGCATTAGCCAACCCCTTATTCCCCCATCCTTACCACACACACCATTCTGAGCCTCTGATATTTACTATTCTACTCTCTACCTCTATGAGATCCACTTTTTTAGCTCCCACATGTGAGTGAGAGCATGCAATGTCTTTCTGTGTCTGGCTTATTTCATTTACCATAATGACCTCTAGTTCCTTTCATGTTGCTGCAAATGACAAGGTTTCATTCTTTTTATGGCTGAATAGTATTCCATTGTGTAAATTTACCACATTTTCTTATCCATTCATCGGAAAATGGACACTTACATTGATTTCATATGTGTGCTATTGTGAATAGTGCTGCAAGAAATTATGGATGCAGGTATCCCACTGATAAACTAATTTCTTCCCCCTCAGATAAATACCCAGAAGGATTTCTGGATTGTATGGTAGTTCTATTTTTACTTTTTTGAGATATCTCCATACTGTTTCCCATAGTGGCTGTACTAATTTACATTCCCTCCAACCATGTATAAGAATTCCCACTGGCCGGGCGCGGTGGCTCAAGCCTGTAATCCCAGCACTTTGGGAGGCCGAGGCGGGCGGATCACGAGGTCAGGAGATCGAGACCATCCTGGCTAACACGGTGAAACCCCGTCTCTACTAAAAATACAAAAAATTAGCCGGGCGCGTTGGCGGGCGCCTGTAGTCCCAGCTACTCGGGAGGCTGAGGCAGGAGAATGGCGTGAACCCGGGAGGCGGAGCTTGCAGTGAGCCAAGATCGCACCACTGCACTCCGGCCTGGGGGACAGAGCAAGACTCCGTCCCAAAAAAAAAAAAAAAAGAATTCCCATTTTTCTGCATCCTTGACAACATCTGTTATTTTTTATCTTTTTGATTTTAACTGGTGTAAGATGCTATCTCGTTGTGGCTTTGGTTTGCATTTCCCTGATGATCTGTCTTTTCAGAAATGTCTATTCATGAAACTGTCCTTTCAGAAATGTCTATTCATCTCCTTTACCCACTTTTTAATGGGATGATTTATTTTTCTACCACTGAGTTTCTTCTAAATTCTGAATATAAGTTCCTTGTCAGATAAATAGTCTGCTAATATTTTATATTTTCTTCCATTCAACATGTTGTCTTTTTGCTCTGTTGTTTTCTTGGCTGTGCAGAAGCTTTTTAGCTTAATATAGTCCCATTTGTCTATTTTGGGCGGTTTTAGCTTGTGCTTTTGAGGTCTTAGCCATAAAATCTTGCCTAACCCAATGTCCTGAAGTGTTCCTCCTTTTTTCTTTCAGTAGTTTTATAGTTTCGGGTCTTACTTTTAAGTCTTTAATCAATCTTGAGTTCATTTTTGTACATGGTGAGAGAGAGGAGTACAGTTTCATTTTTCTGCATATGAATATCCAGATTTCCCAACACTGGGAATATCCAGATTCCCAACTTCAATAAATATTGAAGAGACTGTTCTTCCCAAAAAATATGTTCTTGGGGCTTTTGTCAAAATCAGTTGGATATAAATATATATATTTATTTCTGGGTTCTTTATTTATTCCATTGGTTTATGTGTCTGCTTTAATATCAACATCATGCTGTTTTGTTACTACAGTCTTGTATTTTGAAATCAGATAGTATGCTGCTTCCAGCTTTATTCCTTTTGCTCGGGACTGTTTTGACTATTTGGGATTTTTTTTAGTTCTATACAAATTCTAGAGTTGTTTTCTCTATTTCTGTTAAAAATGACATTGATATTCTGACAGTGATTGCACTGAATGTGTAGACTGCTTTGTGTAATATGGTCATTTTAATAATATTAACTCTTCCAATCCATGAGCACAGGATGGCTTTCCATTTTTTTGGGTCCTCTTCAATTTCTTTCATCAGTGTTTCATAGAGGTCTTTTCCTTATAGAGGTCTTTCACCTCCATGGCTAACTTTATTATTTTATTTTGTTTTCCATACCTGTGGTTAATGCGATTGCTTTCTTGGCCTTTTTCAGCTACTCATTATTGGTGTATAGAAACGCTATATAAAATTAAACAAAAAAAACCCTAGAAATAAAAATGATTAATACTTTTCTCGTATGTACAAATATGAAAACTCTGCCTTAAAAACACACAATCAAAATCCAAAGTTAAAAAAGAGGGCAAAATTTAACATATAGTTTTAAAAAATTACTCAAAAAAGCCTTTAACTTTTTAAATAAAGAACATTAATAAATCTTCAAGAATAATTTCCATGGAGTAGTCACCAAAGAAGAATGTTTAATTCTTAAATGTTAAATCACTGTTAAATTGAAAAAATATCCAACTTCAGAGACATAAAGCAAATTTAAATAATAAATTTTTACTTTCAACTTTTATTTTAGATACAGGGGGGTACACGTACAGGCTGTTACATGGTTATTTATATTGCACCCAGGTAGTGAGCACAGTACCCAATAGGTAGTTTTGTGACCCATGCCCCCACGCCCTCCCTAATAGCCTGCAGTGTCCACTGTTCTCATATTTATGTCCCTGAGTATCCTACATTCCATACGAAATTTAGAATCGCCTTTTTTTTAATTCTGTGAAGAATTACATTGGTAGTTTAATAGAGATAGCATTGAATCTGCAGATTGCACTGGGCAGTGTGGGCATTTTAACGATACTGATCCTTCCAATCCATGAGAATAGAGTGTTTTCTTTTTTATTTGTATCCATCCCCAATTTCTTTCAGTAGTGTTTTTTAATATTCCTTATAGAGATCTTTCACCTCCTTGGTTAGATGTATTCCTAGGTATTTCATTTTTTGTGTGGCTATTATGAATGGGATTCTGTTCTTCATTTGATTCTCAGTCTGGGCATTATTGCCGTATAGAAAATGCTACTGATTTTTGTACATTGATTTCATATCCTGAAATCTTGCTAAAATTGTTTATCAGTTCTTGCAGCCTTTTGGTGGAGTCTTTAGGATTTTCTACATGTAGAATCATATCGTCAGCAAAAAGAAGCCATCTGACTTTTTTTTTTTCCCCTATCTGGATGCCTTTTATTTTTCCCTTGTCTGATTGCTCTGGCTAGGACTTTCAGTTCTGTGTTGAATAAGAGTGGTAAGAGTAGACACTCTTGTCTTGTTCCAGTTCTCAAGGAGAAAGGTTCTAGCTTGCCCATTCAGTATGATGTTGGCTATGAGTCTGGCATAGATGACTCATTATTTTGAGGTATGTTTTTGTCATGTTTTTGTCATGAAGGGATATTGGATTTTACCAAAAGCTTTTTCTGTGTCGATTGAGATGATCATGTGGATTTTGCTTTTGATTCTATTCATGCAGTGAATCACATTTTTTGATTTATGTATGTTGGAACAACCTTGCATCCCAGGAATGAAGGCTACTTAATCATCGCAAATTAACTTTTTGATATGCTGCTGAATTTGATTTGCTAGTATTTTGCTGAGGATTTTCGTGTCTATGTTCATCAAATATGTTCAGGATACTGGCCTGAAGTTTTCTTTTTTTGTTGTGTCTTTGCCAGGTTTTGGTATTAGGGTGATGCTGGCTTTGTCCCTCCTCCTTGATTTCCTGGAATAGTTTCAGTAGCATTGGCACCAGTTTTTCTTTGTGTGTCTGTTAGAATTTGGCTGTGAATCCATCTGGTCCAGGGCTTTTTTTTTGGTTGGTAGGGCTTTTATTATTGATTCAAATTCAGATCTCTATATTCATCTGTTCAGGATTTCAATCTCTTTCTTATTCAGTCTTGGAAGATTGCATGTTTCCAGGATTTTATACACTTCCTCTAGATTTTCTAATTTGCGTGCATCAGAGTTGTTTACACTATTCTCTGAGGATCAATTATACTGCCATCTTTGTCATTTCCGACTGTATTTAATCTAGCTGGCAGTCTATGAGTCTTGTTTAATTTTTCAAGGAACCAACTCTTGATTTCATTGATCTTTTGTATGGATTTTTGTAGCTCAATTTCATTAAATTCTTCTCTAATTTTAGTTCTTTCTTTTCTTTGGCTAGCTTTGGGCTGGTATTTTTTCTTCTTTTCTAGTTCCTTTAGGTGCAAGGGTAGATTGTTCATTTGATATCTTTCTAAATTTTTGATGAAGGCATTTAGGGCTATAAACTGTTCTCTTAACACTGCTTTAGCTGCATCCCAGAGATTCTAGTAAGATGTGTCCCCATTTTCATTAATTTCAAATAATTTATTTCTGCCTTAATTTCAACATTCCCACAGGAGTTTCAAGAGTAAGTTGTTTAATTTCCATGTACTTGTGCAGTTTTGAGAGACGTTCCTTATACTGGTCTCTATTTTTACTGTATTGTGGTCTGAGAATGTGGCTGGTATGATTTGAGTTTTTTTGAATTTACTGAGATTTGCTTTATGACTGAGTATGTGCTGGCTCTTAGAATATGTTCAGAATGCATATGAGAAGTTGTTGGGTGGAGTGTTCTGTAGATGTCTATGAGGTCCAATCGGTCAAATGTTGAGTTTAAGTCTGGAGTTTCATTGTTAGTTTTCTGCCTTGATGATCTAACACTGTCAGTGGGGTGTTGAAGTCTCACCCTATTATTACATGGTTGTCCATGTCTTTTCGTAGGACGAGAAGAACTGGTTTTATGAATCTGGGTGCTCCAATGTTTGGTGCCTATGTATTTAGGATAATTACATCTTCTTGTTGGATTGTACTTTTCATCATTATATAATGTCCTTCATTGTTCTTAATTTTTATTGGCTTAACATATGTTTTATCTGATGTAAGAATAGTGACTTCTGCTCTTTTTTGGTTTCTGTTTGCATATCTTTCTCCATCCCTTTCCTTTGCGCCTACAGGTGTCACAAGAGGTGAGATGGTTCTCTTGAAGACAACAGATGGTTGAGCTCTTTTTATCCACCTTGCCACTCTGTATTTTAAGTGGGATGTTTAGTGCATTTACATTCAAGGTTAGTATTGGTATGTATGATTTTCATCTCGTCATCATCTTGTTAGCTGGTTGTTATGTAGAACTGATTGCATAGTTGCTTTATAGTACCTGTGAGCTATGTACTTCAGTGTGTTTTTGTGGTATCAGATATTGTTCTTACGATTCCATGTTTAGCACTCCCTTAAAGACTTCTTATATGGCTGGTCTAGTCGAAACAAATTTCCTCAGCATTTGCTTAAAATCTGATGAAGATTTTATTTCTCTTTCACTTACGAAGCTTAGTTTGGTAAGAGATGAAATTCTTAGCTGGAATTCCTTTTCTCTATGGATGTTGAAAATAGGCCTCCAGTCTCTTCTGGCTAGTAAGGTTTCTACTGAGAGGTCTGCTGCTAACCTAATGAGGTTCCCTCTGTATGTGACTTGACCCTTCTTTCTATCTGCCTTTAAGATTTTTTCTTTCATGTTGACCTTGGTGAATCTGATGGCTATGTGCTTTGGTGATGGTTCCTGTCTATAGTATCTAGCTGGCGTTCTCTGCATTTATTGGATTAACATGTCAACCTCTAGCAAGATTAGGGAAATTTCATGGACTAGATCCTCAATTATATTTTCCAAGTTATTTTTCTCTCTCCTTCTCTCTCAGGAATGCCAATGAGTCTTAGATTTAATCACTTTACGTAATCTCATATTTCTCACAGGTTTCAGTTTTAAAAAATTCTTTTTTCAGGCCAGGCGTGGTGGCGCACGCTTGTAATCCCAGCACTTTGGGAGGCCGAGGCGGGCGGATCACGAGGTCAGGAGATCGAGACCACGGTGAAACCCCATCTCTACTAAAAAAAAAAATACAAAAAATTAGCCGGGCGTGGTGGCGGGCGCCTGTAGTCCCAGCTACTCGGAGAGGCTGAGGCAGGAGAATGGCGTGAACCCGGGAGGCGGAGCTTGCAGTGAGCCGAGATTGCGCCACTGCACTCCAGCCTGGGCGACAGAGCAAGACTCCGTCTCAAAAAAAAAATAAAAAATAAAAAATAAAAATAAAAAATTCTTTTTTCTTCATTTTTGTCTGAGTTGCCTTGAAGAAACAATCTTCAAAGTCTAAGATTCTTTCCTCAGCTTGTTCTATTCTTCTGTTAATACTTCTGATTGTATTATAAAATTTTTGTAGTGAGTTCTTCAGGTCTAGAAGTTCAGTTGGTTCTTTCTTAAAATGGTTATTTCATCTTTCAGCTCCTGGATCATCTTACTGGATTCCTTATATTGTGTTTCAACTATCTCCTGAATCTCAACGAGCATCCCTGCTATCCAGATTCTGAATTCTATGACTGTTATTTCAGTCATTTCAAACTGCTTAAGAACCATTGTTGGGGAACTAGTAGATTCATTTGGAGGTAGGGGGACACTTTGGCTTTTTGAATTGCCAGAGTTCTAGCACTGACTCTCATCTTGGAGAGTTGGTGTTCTGCAGTGTTAACTGTATATAGTCAGTTAGCTTCGTTTCTAGGTGCTTTCAGAGGACTAGGGCTCTGCACAACATCTTTAGGTAAACACTTGCACTTGGTTTCACAGGTGTATATATCAGCAGATTTTTGGTGTTGCAGTTTGGGCTAGAATCCAGTAGCTGGCATTTAAGTGTAATGGCCAGTAGCTAGGCTAATACCCAGCCACACAACTCTTTGGTACTTCCTCACTTTCACAGGTGTGCACTGCAGTGGGGAAGTCAGGGACGGGGAGAGGGGAAGGAGAAGAGATGGCCTCACCAGGTCCACTTGTGGGAGCTCCCTGCTCCCTCCAATCATGGGCGCCCATGCCCGAGTTTCTTTTGTCAGGTGTTCCGGGCTGCCAGGCCCCCCGGGCAGAGGCTGCAACAGGGAGATATGCCAAACCCCTTCTGGACAGGCCCTGTTTAAGGAGAAATGAATGTCTGGTTCTCACCCTGGTCCAGGAACCCATGCGTGTCGCCCTTCTCAGTGTTCTAAGGGTACATACAGTCTCCTCCCCAGCTCATGTGCTGGCCACAGATCTTGGCTGCAGGCTGGAGCTCTGGGGGTACCCAGATGTCCCGCAGCTTGGGGTCAGGTTCCAGCTGTGCTGAGGAATTGCAAGTGTTTCTGGGCCACTAGGAAAAGAAATAAGGTGAAACAATGCACTCAGGCTGGGCTGCAGATGCTACACTGTGCACTCAATCATGCGGGGCAGCTAGGCATGTGTCCAGGGAGGGGCAGTCGACAGGCAAGCTTGCACAACAGATGTGCCCCTGTTCCATGGTGAAGCCAGCCCCACTCTTTTCTGGCTCAGAGGTCAGTTGGGGCTGGAACTTCCTGAAGGGGGATGGGGAGCCCTAGGGAAAAGGCATCTATGGTCCCTCTCTGACAGAGCTACCCAGCCCACAAAAACTCCCAGGCTCTGCAACATCTGAAAATTAGTCTCTGCCTATCCCCAGCAAGATCCCTCTGCCAGCTCACATGTCCACAGGGGACGAGTAACTAGGATCCTAGGGGTCAGTGGTGAAAGTGAGCTGTCCCTCAGGTCCTTCATTCGCCTCTTTCCCAGGAGCTCTTAAGGGCCAGGAACTAGTCCTAGGGTTCAGTTATCCTACACAGTGTTCCCAGCTTCCCCACCTTCATGCTCAGCTTCAGTGTCGCCTTTCCATCCACTCTCAGCTTTTTCTCTTTGAAGATCTGCCCAAATTAAGGTGGTTTACTCAATAATTTAGTCTCTCTCAGTGTAAATGGTACTTCCTCCCTGCGTCTAGTAGGCCATCTTGTCCCCCACTCAGTTTTCTTAAGCAAGCATGGTTACATATGCCTTTTATTTGTTTTTTTATAAATTCAGGGAGTTTAAGTGCCATTTTGTTACAAAGATATATTGCATAGTGGTGTTTTTAGCGTAGCCATCACCAGAATAAGTATACATTGTACCCATTAAGTAATTTCCCATCCCTCCTCCTTCTCTTACACTTCCATCCTACTGAGTTGCCAATGTCTATTATTACATTCTCTATGTCCATGTGTACACATTTATCTCCCACTTACCCATGAGAACATGCAGCATCTGACTTTCTGTTTTTTGGTTATTTCACTTAAAATAATGGCCTCCAGTTCCCTCCATGTTGCTGCAAAAGACAAGATTTCATTCTTTTTTATAGTTGAGTAGTATTCCATGGTTATATAAACCACATTTTTTAGCCAGGTGTGGTGGTGTGCATCTGTAGTCCTAGCTACTTGGGAGGCTGAGGCAGGAGGATTACTTGAACCCAGGAGTTCAAGGATGAGTGAGCTATGATCGTGTCGCTGCACTCCAGCCTGGGTGACAGAGTGAGACCCTGTCTCAAGCAAAAAAAAAAAAAAAAACATGTTCTTTATCCAGTCATCTGTTGGTAGACACTTAGGTTGATTCCGTATCTTTGCCATCGTGAATAGTGCTGCAATAAACATACAGGTGCACGTATCTTTTTGACACAATGATTTCTTTTCCCTTGAGCATATATTAAGTAATGAGATTGCTAGGTCAAATGGTAGTTCTGTTTTAAATTATTTGAGAAATCTCCAAACTGCTTTCTACAGTGACTTCACAAATTTACATTCCCACCAACAGCGTATGTTTCCATTTCTCTGCATCCCCGTCAATATCTGTTATTTGACCTTTTTTCTTCTCGAGATGGAGTATCGCTTTATCGCCCAGGCTGGAGTGCAGTGGTGTGATCTTGGCTCTCTGCAGCCTCTGCCTCCTGGGTTTAAGCGATTCTCATGCCTTAGCCTCCCGAGGAGCTAGGACCACAGGCACACACCACCACGCCCAGCTGATTTTTGTATTTTCAGTAGAGATGGGGTTTCACTATATTGGCCAGGTTAGATGTTATTTGACTTTTTAATAACAGCTATTCTGACTGGTGTAAGACGGTATCTCCTTGTGGTTTTAATTCGCATTTCTCTGATGATTAGTGATGTTGAGCATTTTTTCATAGGCTTCTTGGTCATATGTGTGTCTTCCTTTGAAAAATGTCTGTGCATTTCCGTTGCTCACTTTTTAATGGGGTTATTTGAGGGATTTTGATTGAGTTGTTTGCATTCCTTATAGATTCTGAACATTGGACCTTTATCAGATGCAAAGTTGGCTAATATTTTCCCCTATTCTACAGGTTGTCTGTTCACTGTTATTTCTTTTGCTGTGCAGAAGCTTTTTAGTTTATATAGCCCCATTTGTCTACTTTTGTTTTTGTTGCATTTGCCTTTGAAGGTCTCAGTCATGAATTCTTGGTCTAGGCCAATGTCTGGAGGAGTTTTTCCTAGATTTTCTTCTACAATTTTTGCAGCTTCAGGACTTACATTTAAGGCTTTAATCCATCTTGAGTTATTTTTTGTATATGGTGAGACTTAGGAGTCCAGTTTCATTCTGCATATGACAATCCAATTTTCCTAGCACCACTTACTGAATAGGGTGTCCTTTCCCCAGTGTATAATTTTGTTGACTTTGTCAAAGATCAGTTTGCTATAAGTATGGGGCTTTATTTCTGGGTTCTCTATTCTATCCTACTAGTCTGCGACTATTTTAATACCATGCTACCTTGGTTACTAACACCTTGCAGTATGATTTGAAGTCAGGTAAAGTGATACCTCCAACTTTGTAATAATACCAATTTGACAAAGTTTTTTTAACCAGGAAATGACAAGAATGTAAAAGAAACAATGATTACTCTGTATTTACTAATGTTTTAAATTTTTTTATGGGTGTATATATATAAGTGTATATATTTATAGAGTACCTTAGTTATTTTGATACAGGCATACAATGTGTAATAATCACATCAGGGTAAATGGCATACTGCTAAATTTTTGATAAATAACAAGGATTATCATATGACAAGAAAAAGCAACACACTTTATTTCATTAAAACAGGAAATATATATATATATATATATATATATGAAATATTCCTTCATCCTTAAAAATGGAAATCAGGACAATTGTCAAAATGACATTGGAGGAACACTATATCAACAGATATTAAGATGTGAGATTTTTAAAAAAGGAAGGTGGGGGGGTTCCATGATGAAATGTACTCAGGAAATATTGGGCTAAATAAAGTTGAGAAGTTTTTCAGTGCAGGACTTCTAGAGCCATTGATATGCTAATTTTCTAAACTTAGCCATCTCCAACACAGCCTGTGAATGGCTCTAGAGAAGCCTTAACAATCTGGAACAGCACTTAAAAATCCCAATCTAATATAATATTCTAACATTTTTGATATATTTTGTAAAATGTACAAAAACAGATGAAAGGTGGAGGGAAAATGAATTCTGTTTATAAAAAAGCTGAGGTTCTATAAGGCATAATTTATAACTACATATTGGGTCCAGTTTGAAGGAACCAGAACTAAAAGATAGCAAACAGGAGGTCTGTAATTTTGACTTGTTTATTAAAATTGATTTATATGTTAATTTTATATTGAATATACTTTAAATTGTGCTAATTGCAAGTATATGGCTTTAAACGTGATGAAAAGTCAGACCAATATATAGCTGAATTTTAAAAACTATAAATTGAAATGAAAATATACATATATCTTAGAGTTTAAATAAAAACTACACCTTGGACATCTAAAGCAACAATAATTTCACAGTAAAATTTCATATATACACACTAGGCAAAGCACTGAAGTATTTACTAAATATATTTTCATATTAGCCATTAGATGGCACCATATATCTACTAGTTAACATAACTATACTAAACTCTAATTCCCCTGACATGCTCAAAAAGTAATATAAAATATATTTAACTTCTACATAAATATAATACACATTATCTTTTATCACTGTTAACTTTAAGTTTTAAAGGAAGAAAGATGATATAAGCAACTACATTTATATCACCATTTCTGGAATGTTAAAACTTAATGAGTAATCTCATTCAGAAATCAAATGGAATGTTCTAAGACAATGATTCAAAGGCTGAAGAGCAGACAGCCAGAGAATGCCTTTCCTTAAAGTAAATGTAAGATAAAACTAATTCTCTACCTTAATAAATTTTGTTTTTACTTTTTATTCACAAACCTACATTGTCCAATTTCCAATTCTTCTAAATAATCAAATTTCTGTCTCCTCTTAAATTTCACCATATCTTGTTCTCTAATGCAGGACTCTCAGTTCCTGTGTAATTTCCCAGTCTCTCCTGAAATCACTGCTGCAGATTTTTATATAGTCTATTTAAACACCAAAAATGACCCCATTCTAATAATCACATTTTCTACTTTCAGTTAAGATAAAATAACATGGATCAGATTTATCCCACCACCTGAAAACACTAAAACAAGAGAGAGCGTATGAAACAATGGCACTCAAGACACTGAAGATGGGCAATAAAGGAGTGATCATTCAGAGGAAGAAAAAAAATGAGATCATCTGTATGACTACGATTTTCCAAGCTTACTACCTGGAGAAAGGGGACAGTGCAGTCACTGTACAGTCAGGTGAGTGTTGAGGAGATAAACCTGGGAGTATGAAGAAGCCAAGTGTGCTAAAGTTCATGTGGCTGAGTCCCGGAATAAAAAGCTGTGTAGACAGAGAACTCCAGACACCTGCACTGAGTCACTCCTAACATACAGTTCAGTACTTCTTAGCACATACATGTAAGGAAACAATCAGAGGCTGGGAAAAAAACCGCCTAGGAGGATTAGAGGGAAGACATGCCAAATCTTACACAGAGCACGAAATGGGGACTATTCTGAAGATCCAGAATTTTAAAATCTCAAACCTCATGAGCTACTGATTAGACTGACATATGAAGGATTTTGCTTCAGAAAATTAATATTACACTAAATGCAGGTTTTGCCCCTCCTAACAAAGGTGAAAAGCAAGACTGAAAGGAACAAACTGTTCTCAGGTAATTTAACCTATCTCAGAATAAAGCTCAAGAACTAATCACGATTAGATCTAACACTCAACAAGGGAAACTTCACAATGTTTGGCATCCAATAAAGAAATTATCAGGTATGCAAAGAAGCAAAATGAAAAAAACCTAGCAGAAAAATTAACCAATCAAAACTGACTCAGAAAATTGATAAAATTAGGAGACAGAGACATTAACAATTATGATGATATATTCCATGGGTCTGAAGAACCACAGGAATGGTCAAATGTGGTAAGAAGAGACATGGAACTTTTCTTAAAAGCCTAAATCAAACTTCCAAAGGTAAAAACTAAAATGTCTTAGATAAAAATACACTGAAAGAGACTGACAGCACATCGGATATTACAAAAGAAAATGTTAATGAACCTGAAGACATATCAACAGAAAGCATAAACACAAGAACAGAAAGACTAAGAAACTGCAAATAATCAGTAAATCGTGGAACAACTTCAAGTAGATAAATATACATGTAATTGAAGTCCACACAAAAGAGATGAGAAAAGAAGAAATCAAGAAAACATTTGAAGAAGTAATGGTCAAAATTGTTCCCAATTTAATGAAAACTATAACCAAAAGCAGCTCACTAAATTCAAAGTACAAGAAAAAAACGAAGAAAACTACACAAAGAAACATTATATTCAAATGGATTAAAGTTGTAAAGATAAAAACAGAAGTAGTCAGAAAAATTACACATTATCTACAAAAGAAAAGAGGTAAGGCTGACAAGAGATTCATCAGAAATAATAAAAGATAGAACAAGTGGCACACTATCTTTAAAGTATTGAAAGAATAAAAGCCGCTCATCTAGAAGTCCTTGCCAGTTAAATGATCTTTGAAAAATAAAAGGTGAAATTTTGTAAAACAACACAACACAACTTTGAGTCATACAAAAGGATACAGTTTGGATATTTGTCTCCACCCAAATCTCATATTGAAATGTAATTACCAGTGTTGGAGGTGAGACCTAGTGGGAGGTGTTTGGATCATGGGGGAGGATACTTTACAGCTTGGGGCTGTCCTTGCAATAGTGAGTACTCACAAGATCTGATTGTTTAAGTGTGTAGCACCTCACCCACATTCTCTCTTGCTCCTGTTTTCACCATGTGAAGTGCTTGCTCCCACTTCATGTCCCACTATTAGTAAAAGCTCCCTGAGGCCTCTGTAGAAGCTGAACAGATGCCAGTGCCATGCTTGTACAGCCTACAAAACTGTGAGCCAATTAAACCTCTTTATAAATTATCCAGTCTCAGGTATTTCTTTATAGCAACACAAGAATGGCCTAATATAGAATACTGGTACCAAGGAGTGGGGCTCTGCTATAAAGATATCTGAAAATGTGAAAGCAACTTTGGAAGTGGGTAACAGGCAGAGGTTAGAATAGTCTGGAGGGCTCAGAAGAAGATAGGAAGATGAGGGAAAGTTTGGAACTGCTTAGAGATGAGTTAAATGGTTGTGACCAAAATGATGATGATATGGACAATCAAGTCCAGGCTGCTGAGGTCTCAGATGGAAATGACAAACATACTGGGAAGTGGAGCAAAGGTAACTCATATTATGCCTTAACAAAGAGCTTAGCTGCATTGTGTTCATGTCCTAGAGATCTGTGTAAGTTTGAAAATGAAAGATAATTGGGTTGGGCATGGTGGCTTACACCTGTAATCCCAGCACTTTGGGAGGCTGAGGTGGGCGGATCACAAGGTCAGGAGTTCAAGACCAGCCTGATCAATATGGTGAAACCCTGTCTCTACGAAAAATACAAAAATTTGCCGGGCGTGGTGGCGCATGCCTGTAATTCCAGCTACTCAGACGGCTGAGGCAGGAGAATTGCCTGAACCAGGAGGCAGAGGTTGCAGTGAACTGAGATCACACCACTACACTCCAGCCTGGGTGACAGAGTGAGACTCCGTCTCAAAAAAGAAAAAAAGAAAGATAATTTAAGGTATCTGGCAGAATTTTTTTTTTTTTTTTTTTTGAGACGGAGTCTGGTTCTATCACCCAGGCTGGAGGGCAGTGGTGCAATCTCGGCTCACTGCAAGCTCCACTTCCTGGGTTCACGCCATTCTCCTGCCTAAGCCTCCTGAGTAGCTGGGACTACAGGCACCCGCCACGTCACCTGCCTAAATTTTTTATTATTATTTTTAGTAGAGGCGAGGTTTCAGCATGTTAGCCAGGATGGTCTCGATCTCCTGACCTCGTGATCCACCTGCCTTGGCCTCCCGAAGTGCTGGGATTACAGGTGTATGCCACCGAGCCCAGCCCTTGGCAGAAGAAATTTCTAAGTGGCAAAGCATTCAGGATGTGGCCTGGCTGCTTCTAACAGCCTATGTTCAGATGCAGGAACAAAGAAATGACTAACATAGGAACTTACATTTAAAAGGGAAGCAGAGCATAAAAGTTTGGAAAATTTGCAGCCTGGCCATGTGGTAGAAAAGAAAGGCCCAATTTCAAGGCAGGAATTCAAGCAGGCTGCAGAGCAACCACTTCCTAGAGAAATCTGCAAAATTAAAAAGCAGCCAAGAACTAATACCCAATACTATGGGAGAAAGGTCTCAGAGACCTTCATGGAAGCCCTTCCAACCAAAGGTCCTGAAGCCTAGGAGAACCGAATGGTTTTGTGGGCCAGGCCTAGGGTCCTGCTGCCCTGCATAGCCTTGGGAAATTGCTTCTGTATCCCAGCCACTGTGGCTTCAGCCTCAGCTCAAAAAGGCCTAGGTATACCTTGGGCTGCTGCTTCAGAGAGTGCAAGCTGTAAGCCTTGGAGGCTTCCATGTAGTATTAAGCCTGTAGGCACTTGGAGTGCAAGAGTAGTGGAAGCTTGGCAGCCTCTGCCTAGATTTCAAAGATATTTGGAAAAGCCTGAGTGTCTAGGAAGAAGATTGCTGCGGGGATGAAGGCCTCACAGAGAACCTCTACTAGAGCAGTGCAGAGGGAAAATGTGAGGATGGAGGCCCCACACAGAGTCCCCACTGGGAAACTCCTAGTGGAGCTGTGGGAAAAGGGCAACTGTCCTCCAGACTCCAGAGTGGCAGATCCACCAGCAGTTTTCACTATACACCTGAAAAAGCCACAAGCACTCAACTCCATCCTGGAAGAGCAGCTGTGGGGGCTGACCCCCTACAAAGCCACAGGGGCAGTGCGGCCAAAGGCTTTGGGAGCCCATCCCTTGAAGCAGTGTGCCCTGAATATAGGATGTGGAGTCAAAGAGGAGACTGATTTGGAACCTTTAAGATTTAATGACTGCCCTGATGCATTTTAAACTTACATGGGGTCTGCAGCCCCTTTCTTTTGGCCGATTTCTCCCTTTTGGAATGGAAATGTTTACCTAATGTCTCTACCCACACTGTATCTTGGGAGTAAGTAACTTGTTTGATTTTACAGGCTCCTAGACAGAAGGCAATTGCCTTGTCTCAGATGAGACTTTGGACTTTTAGTGTTGCAACAAGTTAAAACTTTGGGGGACTATTGGAAAGGCCTGATTATATTTAGCAACATGGGAAGGACATGAGATTTGGTGGGGCCAGGGGTGGAATGATATAGCTTGTATATCTGTCCCCGCCCAAATCTCATGTTGAGATGTAATTCCCAATGTTGGAGGTGGGGCCTGGTGGGAGGTGTTTAGGTACTGGGGGCAGAAGTCTCATGGCTTAGTGCTGTTCTTGAAATAGTGAGTACTCACAAGATCTAGTTGTTTAAGTGTGTGGCACCTCCCCACTGACTCTTGCTCCTGCTTTTGCCATGTGAAGTGCCTGCTCCCACTTTCCCTTCCAGCATGAGTAAAAGCTCCCTGAGCCCTCTCCAGAAGCTGAAGGGATGCCAGTGCCATGCTTATATAGCCTGCAGAACCGTGAGCCAATTAACCTCTTTTCTATAATAAATTACCCAGTCTCAGGTATTTATAGCAATACAACAATGGACTAATACACAAATGTTGAAAGACAACATCACCAACAAATCTGCTGTAAGAAATATTAAAGTTCTTCAGACAGAAAGAAAATGACACAAGATGGAAACCCAGATACACAACAAAAAGAATACAGTGTACTAAAAAATAATTTTCACCTTATTATTTAAAAATTTTTAAAAGATAAGAGAGAATAACATCACAGAAAATGAAGGAGAAGGAAGCTTCAAGGGTACGTACCTCCACTGAAACAATTATTAAACAGGAAAAAATTGTCAGAATCAACTATTTCAAAACTCTGGAACCTTGTTGGACAATTACAGCAATGAGGGATGTGCTTGCTGAAAGGAGAGACTGCTGAAACTCAGTAAGAGAACAGTATGCACAAAACAGCTACCATCACCCATCCTTCAGCCCCACCTTGGCAATGGGGACATCAGCTCATATACCTGGACTGGCTAGCTGGCACTAAAATCAGCAGTAAGGACCCTGACTTCCAAAAATTGGTGGTTGTGCATTTTGATCATTCTGGCATTTCCCTGAAGAACAGATGTAGATGCTTGCCTTTGTTTTGGCTGCCTCAGGCTGCAGTGGCTTTGCCAGCAGTGGCTATTTCCAGATGGCACATACATCTTTGGTTGGTTTTTTTGGATCCAGACATTTAGGAAAACCTCTGAGAGGTCCTTGTCTGACCACAGATATAAGGAAAAAGAAACATCTCTGACCATATACAAGAAGGAATATAGACGTTTCAAAAATAGTATGGGGAGGTCACTAAATAGATGACTGCAGCACCTACTAACCAAAAATGAGAAATCCCTGAGGAGTAGGACAATCTCATTTCTACTTACCACAATAGAGTGTTCAAAACGTTGTTTTCAACAAAAAGTTACAAAGCTTTCAAAGAAACAAAGTATGGCCCATTCTCAAGATAAAAGAATTTCACAGAAACAATCTGAGGAAGATCCAAAATTAGAATTACTACTTAAGGATGTTTAACGAACTTTCTTAAATAAGATTAATAAGCTAAAATAAACCAGGGACAAAAAAAACACACACATACAAAGAAAATCAGGAGAACACTGTATAAACAGGGAGTGTCAATAAAGGGATAGAAATTATAAAAAGAAACCAAATAGACATTCTGACAGTGAAAAGTACACTAGATTAAATGAAAAGTTTACTAGAGATGTTCAAAGGCAGATTTGGCCAGGCAAATCAGAGACTCGGTAAACATTAAGATAAAACCATTGAAATGATCCAGTTTGAGGAGCAGGGGAAAAAAAAAGAAGGCAGAAAAATGAACATAATGTGAGGGCCTGTGAGATACCATCAAACGTACCAACACATGTATCATAGGAGCACCAAAAGGAGAAGAGGAAAAAGGCAGAACAATATAAGAAGAAGTAATGGCCAAAAATGACTTTGTAAATATAACACCAAAGGCACAATCCATGAAAAAAAAAAGTTGATAAACTGGATCTCAATTTAAAATTTAAAACTTCTGCTCTGCAAAATACGATGTGAAGAAAATGAGAAGACAAGCTACAGATTAGAGGAAAATATTTGCAAAAGACACATTTGATAAAGGACTGTTTTGAAAATATATAAAGAACTCTTAAAACTCAACAATAAAAAAAAAAACAGCCTGATGAATAAATGGGCCAAAGGCCTTAAAAGACACCTCACCAAAAGCGATAAGCATATAGCAAATTAGCATATAAAAAGACACTCCACAACATCTGTCATCAGGGTAATGCAAATTAAGACAACAGAGACACCACCACATACCTATTAGAATGGCCAAAATCCAGAACACTGACAACTCCAAATGCTGATGAGGATGTGGAGCAACAGGAACCCTCATTAATAGCTGCTGTAAATGCAACATGGCACAGCGACTCTAAAAGACAGTTTGGCTGCTTCTCACAAAGCTAAATATACTCTTACCATATGATCCAGCAATTACATTCCTTGATATTTACTGAAAAAAGTTGAAAACTTACATCCACACAAAAATGTGTACATTGATGCTTACAGCAGCTTTATTCATAATTGCCACAACTTGGAAGCAACCAAGATGTCCTTCTGTAGGTGAATGGATAAATAAAACTGTACAACATCCAGACAATGGAATACTGTTCAGTGTTAAAAACAAATATGCTATTAAAGAAAAAAAATTTCAAAACTTCAAAACCAGTGTTTTAAACTAATCCAGTCACACAAAAGTAAAGAAAAGGGAATTTTAAAAACAGTCTCATGCCTGTAATCCCAGCACCTTGGGAGGCTGAGGCAGGTGGATTGCTTCAACTCAGGAATTTGAGACCAGACTAAGCAATATGGTGAGACCTTGTCTCCATGAAAAATACAAAAATTAGCCAGCCACAGTGCCACATGCCTGTAGTCCTGGCTACTCTGGGGGCTGAGGTGGGAGGATCACCTGAGACCAAAAGGTCAAGGGTGCAGTGAGCTGTGATGGTGCCACTGCACTCCAGCTTGGGTTACAGAGTGAGACCCTATTTAAAAAATAATAATAATAATAATTAATAAACAAGTTTGAGAAATATGGGACTATGTAAAGTAACCAAACCTATGAATTACTGGCATTCCTGAGAAAGAGAAAAAGTAAATCTGGAAAACATAACTGACAGAATAATGCAAGAAAATCTTCCTAATCTTGCAAGAGAGGTAGGCATCTAGATATAAGAAATCGAGGCAACACCTACAAGATACTATACAAAACAAACATCACCAAGGCATATAGTCACCAGACTGTCCAAGGTCAATGCTAAAGAAAAAAAATCTTAAAGGCAGCTAGAGAAAAAGGTGTCAGATCATGCACAAATGGAACCCCATGAGACTAAGAGCAGGCCTCTCAGCAGAAACTTTACAAGGCAGGAGAGAATAAGGGCCTATTTTCAGCTTTCTCGAAAAGAAGAAAGTCTGGGTCAGGCATAGTAGCTCACATCTATAATCCCAACACTTTTGAGAGGCTGATGCAGAAGGACTGCTTGAGGCCAGGAGTTTGAGACCAGCATGAAAAACATAGCAAGACGTCATCTCTCCAAAAGATAAAAATTAAAAATTAGTCAGGTGTGGTGGCACACACCTGTAGTCCCAGCTACTAGGGAGGCTAAGGTGGGAGGATTGCCTAAGCACAGAAGTTTGAGTTGCAGTGAGCTACAATCACAACACTGCTCTCTAGCTTGGGCAACAGAGTGAGACCCTGCCTCAAAAAAAAAAAAAAAAAAAAAGAAGAAGAAAACGAAAGAAAAGAAATTTCAACAAAGAATTTCATATTCCACCAAACTAAGCTTCATATGCAAAGAAAAAATAAAATCTTTTTCCAACCAAGCAAGCTCTAAGAAAATTCGTTACCACCAGATCAGCTTTACAAGAGATCCTTAATGGAATTCTAAACATGGAAATGAAAGAACAATACCTGCTACCACAAAAACGTAATAAAGTACATAGCCCATAGACCCTATACAGCTTCCACACAATAAAAACTACAAAGCAAAAAGCTAAGGGAAGTGAAGGACCTCTTCAAGGTGAACTGCAAACCACTGCTCAACGAAATCAGAAATCACACAAATGGAAAAACATTCCATGCTTATGGATAGGAAGAATCAATGTCATGAAAATTCATACTGCCCAAAGTAACTTATAGGTTGAATGCTATTCCCATTAAACTAACATTGACATTATTTACAGAATTAGGAAAAAAAACTATTTTAAAATTCATATGGACAAAAAAGAGCCCAAATAGCCAAGACAATCCTAAGCAAAAAGAACAAAGTTGCAGGCATCATGCTACCGGACTTCAAACTATACTACAAGGCTACAGTAGCCAAAACAGCTTGGTACTGGTACAAGAACAGACACATAGACCAATGGAACAGAATAGAAACCCAGAAATTAGGCTGCATACCTACAACCATCTTATCTTCAACAAAGCCAATAAAAACAAGCAATGGGATAAGGGCTCCCTATTTAATAAATGGTACTGGGAGAACTGGCTAGCCATATGCAGAAAACTGAAACCGGGCCCCTTCCTTATACAATATACAACACCATATACAAAAATCAACTTGAGATAAAATAAAGAATGAAATGTAAAACCCAAAACTATGAAAACCTTAGAAGAAAATCTAGGCAATACCTTTCAGGATATAGGCACCGGCAAAGATTTCATGACAAAAGTGCCAAAAGCAATTGCAACAAAAGCAAAAACTAACAAATAGGATCTAATTAAAGAGCTTCTGCACAGCGAAAGGAACTATCCATCAGAATGAACAAACAACCTAAAGAACGGGAGAAAATTTTGCAATCTATCCATCTCACAAAGGTCTAATATCTAGCATCTACAAGGAACTTAAACAAATTTACAAGAAAAAAAACCATTAAAAAGTAGGCAAAGAATATGAACAGACACTTCTCAAAAGAAGACACACATGCAGCCAACATACATATGAAAAAAGCTCAACATCACTGATCATCACAGAAATGTAAATCAAAACCACCAGTTTTGAATAACTATAATTAAAAAGTAAAAAAATAACAGATGCTGGCATGGTTGTAGAGAAAAAGGAACACTTTTACACTGTTGATAAAAGTGTAAGTTAAGTTCAACTATTGTGGAAGACAATGTGGTGATTCTTCAAAAACCTAGAGGCAGAAATACCATTTGACCCAGCAATCCTCCCATTACTGAGTATATACCCAAAGAAGTATAAATCATTCTACTATAAAGATATATGCATGCACATGTTCATTGTAGCACTATTCACAATAGCAAAGACATGGAATCAATCTAAATGCCCATCAGTGATGGACTGGATAAAAAAAATGTGGTACATATACACCACGGAATACCATGCAGCCATAAAAAGAAACAAGATCATGCCCTTTGTAGGGACATGGATGGAGCCACAAGCCTTTATCCTCAGCAAACTAACACAGGAACAGAAAACCAAATGCCACATGTTCTCACTTACAAGTGGGAGGTGAGTGATGAGAACATATGGACCCATGGTGGGGAACAACACACACTGGGGCCTGTTGGAGAGTGGGGGGCAGAAGGAGGGAAAGCACCAAGACGAGTAGCTAATGGATCCTGGGCTTAATACCCAGTTGATGGGATGATCTTTGCAGCAAGCCACCATGGCACACGTTTACCTCTGTAACAAACCTTCGCATCCTGCAAACGTACCCCTGAACTTAAAAGGTGGGAAAAAAAAAAAAGACCCATTTGTCTGCTGTCCTCAAGAAACCCATCTCAGGTATAACAAAATCCACAGGCTCAAAGAAAAGGGTGAAAGAAAAATCTATCGGGTGGAGCCAAGATGGCCCAATAGGAACAGCTCCAGTCCAGAGCTCCCAGCGTGAGCGACGTAGAAGACGGGTGATTTCTGCATTTCCAACTGAGATACCGGGCTCATCTCACTGGGGAGTGTCAGAAAGTGGGTGCGGGACAGTGGGTGCAGCACATCCAGCATGAGCTGAAGCAGGGTGAGGATTCACCTCACCCAGGAAGCACTAGGGGTCAGGGAATTCCCTTTCCTAGTCAAAGAAACTGGTGACAGATGGCACCAGGAAAATTGGGTCACTCCCACCCTAATACTGCACTTTTCCAATGGTCTTACCAAACGGCACACCAGGAGATTATATCCCTCGCCTGGCTCGGAGGGTCCTACACCCACGGAGCCTTGCTCATTCCTAGCACGGCAGTCTGAGATCAAACTGCAAGGTGGCAGAGAGGCTGGGGGAGGGGCACCCGCCACTGCCAAGGCTTGAGGAGGTAAACAAAGCGGCCTGGAAGCTCGAACTGGGTGGAGCCCACCACAGCTCAAGGAGGCCTGCCTGCCTCTGTAGACTCCACCTCTTGGGGGCAGGGAATACCCAAACAAAAGGCAGCAGAATCCTCTGCAGACTTAAATGTCCCTGTCTGACAGCTTTGAAGAGAGTACTGGTTCTCCCAGCAGGCAGCTGGAGATCTGAGAACAGACAGACTGTCTCAAGTGGGTCCCTGACCCCTGAGTGGCCTAACTAGGAGGCACCCCCCCAGTAGGGGCAGACTGACACCTCACATGGCCAGGTATTCCTCTGAGACAAAACTTCCAGAGGAACGATCAGGCAGCAACATTTGCTGCTCACCAATATCTGCTGTTCTGCAGCCTCTGCATCTGACACTCAGGCAAAGAGGGTCTGGAGTGGACCTCCAGCAAACTCCAACAGACCTGCAGCTGAGGGTCCTGACTGTTAGAAGGAAAACTAACAAACAGAAAGGACATCCACACCAAAACCACATCTGTATGTCACCATCATCAAACCAAAGGTTGATAAAACCACAAAGATGGGGAAAAAAACAGAGCAGAAAAACTGGAAACTCTAAAAATCAGAGCACCTCTCCTCCTCCAAAGGAACGCAGCTCCTCACCAGCAACGGAACAAAGCTGGATGGAGAATAACTTTGATGCGTTGAGAGAAGAAGGCTTGAGACGATCAAACTACTCCGAGCTAAAGGAGGAAGTTTGAACCCATGGCAAAGAAGTTAAAAACCTTGAAAAAAAATTAGACGAATGGATAACTAGAATAACCAGTGCAGAGAAGTCCTTAAAGGACCTGATAGAGCTGAAAACCAAGGCACAAGAACTACGGGACGAATGCACAAGCCTCAGTAGCTGATTCGATCAACTGGAAGAAAGGGTATCAGTGATGGAAGATCAAGTGAATGAAATGAAGCGAGAAGAGAAGTTTAGAGAAAAAAGAATAAAAAGAAATGAACAAAGCCTCCAAGAAATATGGGGCTATGTGAAAAGAACAAATCTATGTCTGATTGGTGTACCTGAAAGTGATAGGGAGAATGGAACCAAGTTAGAAAACACTCTGCAGGATATTATCCAGGAGAACTTTCCCAATCTAGCAAGGCAGGCCAACATTCAAATTCAGGAAATACAGAGAATGCCACAAAGATACTCCTCGAGAAGAGCAACTCCAAGACACATAATTGTCAGATTCACCAAACTTAAAATGAAGGAAAAAATGTTAAGGGCAGCCAGAGAGAAAGGTCGGGTTACCCACAAAGGGAAGCCCATCAGACTAACAGCTGATCTCTCAGTAGAAACTCTACAAGCCAGAAGAGAGTGGGGGCCAATATTCAACATTCTTAAAGGAAAGAATTTTCAACCCAGAATTTCATATCCAGCCAAACTAAGCTTCATAAGTGAAGGAGAAATAAAATACTTTACAGACAAGCAAATGCTGAGAGATTTTGTCACCACCAGGCCTGCCCTAAAAGAGCTCTTGAAGGAAGCACTAAACATGGAAAGGAACAACCGGTACCAGCCACTGCAAAAACATGCCAAATTGTAAAGACCATCGAGGCTAGGAAGAAACTGCATCAACTAACGAGCAAAATAACCAGCTAACATCATAACGATAGGATCAAATTCACATATAACAATATTAACCTTAAATGTAAATGGGCTAAATGCCCATTAAAAGACACAGACTGGCAAATTGGATAAAGAGTCAAGACCCATCGGTGTGCTGTATTCAGGGAACCCATCTCACGTGCAGAGACACACATAGGCTCAAAATAAAGGGATGGAGGAAGATCTACCAAGCAAATGGAAAACAAAAAAAAGGCAGGGGTTGCAATCCTAGTCTCTGAAAAAACAGACTTTAAACAAACAAAGATCAAAAGAGACAAAGAAGGCCATTACATAATGGTAAAGGGATAAATTCAACAAGAAGAGCTAACTATCCTAAATACATATGCACCCAACACAGGAGTACCCAGATTCATAAAGCAAGTCCTTAGAGACCTACAAAGAGACTTAGACTCCCACACAATAATAGTGGGAGACTTTAACACCCCACTGTCAACATTAGACAGATCAACAAGACAGAAAGTTAACAAGGATACCCAGGAATTGAACGCAGCTCTGCACCAAGCAGACCTAATAGACATCTACAGAACTCTCCACCCCAAATCAAAAGAATATACATTCTTCTCAGCACCACATCACACTTATTCCAAAATTGACCACATAGTTGGAAGTAAAGCACTCCTCAGCAAATGTAAAAGAACAGAAATTATAACAAACTCTCTCAGACCACAGTGCAATCAAACCAGAACTCAGAATTAAGAAACTCACTCAAAACCGCTCAACTACATGGAAACTGAACAACCTGGTCCTGAATGACTACTGGGTACGTAACGAAATGAATGCAGAAATAAAGATGTTCTTTGAAACCAAAGAGAACAAAGACACAACATCCCAGAATCTCTGGGACACATTCAAAGCAGTGTGTAGAGGGAAATTTATAAAGCACTAAATGCCCACAAGAGAAAACAGGAAAGATCTAAAATTGACACCCTAACATCGCAATTAAAAGAACTAGAGAAGCAAGAGCAAACACATTCAAAAGCTAGCAAAAGGCAAGAAATAACTAAAATCAGAGCAGAACTGAAGGAAATAAAGACACAAAAAGCCCTTCAAAAAATCAATGAATCCAGGAGCTGTTTTTTTGAAAAGATCAACAAAACTGATAAACCGCTAGCAAGATTAATAAAGAAGAAAAGAGAGAAGAATCAAATAGACGCAATAAAAAATGATAAAGGGGATATCACCACCAATCCCATAGAAATACAAAGTACCATCAGAGAATACTATGAACACCTCTACGCAAATAAACTAGAAATCATAGAAGAAATGGATAAATTCCTTGACACATACACCCTCCCAAGACTAAACCAGGAAAAAGTTGAATCTCTGAATAGACAAATAACAGGCTCGGAAATTGAGGCAATAATAGCTTACCAACCAAAAAAAGGCCAGGAACAGATGGATTCACAGCCGAATTCTATCAGACGTACAAGGAGGAGCTGGTACCATTCCTTCTGAAACTATTCCAATCAATAGAAAAAGGGGGAATCCTCCCTAACTCATTTTATAGGGCCAGCATCATCCTGATTCCAAAGCCTGGCAGACACAACAAAAAAAGAGGATTTTAGACCAATATCCCTGATGAACATCAGTGCAAAAATCCTCAATAAAATATTGGCAAACCGAATCCAGCAGTGTATCAAAAAGCTTATCGACCATGATCAAGTGGGCTTCATCCCTGGGATGCAAGGCTGGTTCAACATACACAAATCAATAAACATAATCCAGCATATACAGAACCAACAACAAAAACCATATGATTATCTCAACAGATGCAGAAAAGGCCTTTGACAAAATTCAACATCCCTTCATGCTAAAAACTCTCAATAAATTAGGTATTGATGGGATGTATCTCAAAATAATAAGAGCTATCTATGACAAACCCACAGCCAATATCATACTGAATGGGCAAAAACTGGAAGCATTCCCTTTGAAAACTGACACAAGACAGGGATGCCCTCTCTCACCACTCCTATTCAACATCATGTTGGAAGTTCTGGCCGGGGCAATCAGGCAGGAGAAGGAAATAAAGGGTATTCAATTAGGAAAAGAGGAAGTCAAATAGTCCCTGTTTGCAGATGACGTGATTTATCTAGAAAACCCCATTGTCTCAGCCCAAAATCTCCTTAAGCTGACAGGCAACTTCAGCAAAGTCTCAGGATACAAAATCAATGTGCAAAAATCACAAGCATTCTTTTTTTTTTTTTTTTTTTTTTTTTGAGACAGAGTCTCGCTCTGTGGCCCAGGCTGGAGTGCAGTGGCGCAATCTCGGCTCACTGCAAGCTCCGCCTCCCAGGTTCACGCCATTCTCCCGCCTCAGCCTCTCCGAGCAGCTGGGACTACAGGCGCCCGCCACCACGCCCGGCTAATTTTTTTGTATTTTTAGTAGAGACGGGGTTTCACCGTGGTCTCGATCTCCTGACCTCGTGATCCGCCCGCCTCGGCCTCCCAAAGTGCTGGGATTACAAGCGTGAGCCACCGCGCCCGGCCTAAAAAATCACAAGCATTCTTATACACCAGTAACAGACAAACAGAGAGCCGAATCATGAGTGAACTCCCATCCACAAATGCTTCAAAGAGAATAAAATACCTAGGAATCCAACTTACAAGGGACATGAAGGACCTCTTCAAGGAGAACTACAAACCACTGCTCAATGAAATAAAAGAGGATACAAACAAATGGAAGAACATTCCATGCTCATGGGTAGGAAGAATCAATATCATGAAAATGGCCATACTGCTCAAGGTAATTTATAGATTCAATGCCATCCCCATCAAGCTACCAATGACTTTCTTCACAGAATTGGAAAAAACTAAAGTTCATATGGAACCAAAAAAGAGCCCGCATTGCCAAGTGAATCCTAAGCCAAAAGAACAAAGCTGGAGGCATCACGCTACCTGACTTCAAACTATACTACAAGGCTACAGTAACCAAAACAGCATAGTACTCATACCAAAACAGAGATATAGACCAATGGAATAGAACAGAGCCCTCAGAAATAATGCCGCATACCTACAGCCATCTGATCTTTGACAAACCTGACAAAAACAAGAAATGGGGAAACGATTCCCTATTTAATAAATGGTGCTGGGAAAACTGGCTAGCCATATGTAGAAAGCTGAAACTGGATCCCGTCCTTACACCTTATACAAAAATTAATTCAACATGGATTGAAGACTTAAATGTTAGACCTGAAACCATAAAAACCCTAGAAGACAACCTAGGCAATACCATTCAGGACATAGGCGTGGGCAAGGACTTCATGTCTAAAACACCAAAAGCAATGGCAACAAAAGCCAAAATTGACAAATGGGATCTAATTAAACTAAGGAGCTTCTGCACAGCAAAAGAAACTACTATCAGAGTGAACAGGCAACCTACAGAATGGGAGAAAATTCTTGCAATCTACTCATCTGACAAAGGGCTAATATCCAGAATCTACAATGAACTCAAACAAATTTACAAGAAAAAAACAAACAACCCCATCAAAAAGTGGGCGAAGGATATGAACAGACACTTCTCAAAAGAAGACATTTATGCAGCCAAAAGACACGTGAAAAAATGCTCATCATCACTGGCCATCAGAGAAATGCAAATTAAAACCACAACGAGATACCATCTCACACCACTTAGAATGGTGATCATTAAAAAGTAAGGAAACAACAGGTGCTGGAGAGGATATGGAGAAATAGGAACATTTTTACACTGTTGGTGGGACTGTAAACTAGTTCAACCATTGTGGAAGTCAGTGTGGCGATTCCTCAGGGATCCAGAACTAGAAATACCATTTGACCCAGCCATCCCATTACTGGGTATATACTCAAAGGATTATAAATCATGCTGCTATAAAGACACATGCACACGTATGTTTATTGCGGCACTATTCACAATAGCAAAGACTTGGAACCAACCCAAATGTCCAACAATGATAGAGTGGATTAAGAAAATGTGGCACAGCTGGGCGCGGTGGCTCACGCTTGTAATCCCAGCACTTTGGGAGGCCGAGGCAGGCGGATCACAAGGTCAGGAGATCGAGACCATGGTGAAACCCCGTCTCTACTAAAAATACAAAAAATTAGCCGGGCGTGGTGGCGGGCGCCTGTAGTCCCAGCTACTCGGAGAGGCTGAGGCAGGAGAATGGCGTGAACCTGGGAGGCGGAGCTTGCAGTGAGCCGAGATTGTGCCACTGCACTCCAGCCTGGGCGACAGAGCGAGACTCCATCTCAAAAAAAAAAAAAAAAGAAAATGTGGCACATATACACCATGGAATACTATGCAGCCATAAAAAATGATGAGTTCATGTCCTTTGTAGGGACATGGATGAAGCTGGAAACCATCATTATCAGCAAACTATCGCAAGGACAAAAAACCAAACACCGCATATTCTCACTCATAGGTGGGAATTGAACAATGAGAACACATGGACACAGGAAGGGGAACATCACACTCCGGGGACTGTTGTGGGGTGGGGGGAGAGGGGAGGGATAGCATTAGGAGATATACCAAATGTTAAAAGACGAGTTAATGGGTGCAGCACACCAATATGGCACATATGTATACATATGTAACTAACCTGCACGTTGTGCACATGTACCCTAAAACTTAAAGTATAATAAAAAAAATGAAATGAAATGAAAGATCACACAAACAGAAAAAAAAAGAGCTGGAGTCGCTATTCTTATATCAGATAAAACATACTTTAAATCAACAACAATAAAAAAGGACAGAGAAATGCATTACATAATGATAAAGCGTCCAACTAAACAAGACTTAACTATACTAAATACATACACACCCAACACTGAGGCACTCAGATTCATAAAACAAATTCTTCTAGACCTATGAAAAGACTTAGCCACACAATAATAGTGAGGGACTTTGATACCCCACTGACAGCATGAGACAGATCATCGTGGCAGAAAACCAACAAAGAATTTCATGGCAGAAAACCAACAAAGAATTTCTTGACAGTCTCTTGACTGGTCAAGTTTGATACTTGACCAACTGAACCTAACAACCATCTACAGAATATTGTACCCATCAACCACAGAATATACATTCTTCTCGTTTGCACACAGAACACACTCTAAGATAGACCACATGCTCAGCCATAATTCAAGTCTCAATAAATTCAAAAAACTGAAATCATTCCAACCATACGTTCAGATCACAGTGAAATAAAAACAGAAATCAATACCAAGAAGATCTCTCAAAACCACACAATTTCATGGAAATTAAATAACTTGCTACTGAGTGACTTTGGGGTAAACAATAAAACTAAGGCAGAAATTTTAAAAATCTTTAAAATAAATGAAAACAGAGACACAACATACAAAAATCTCTGGGATGCAGCAAAAGCAGTATTAAGAGGAAAGTTCATAGTGCTATACACCTACCTAAAATAGAAAAATCTTCATGATCTAACATCACACCTAGAAGAACTAGAAAAACAAGAACAAACTCACCTGAAAGGCAGCAGAAAAAAAGAAATAACTAAAAATCAGAGTAGAACTGAAGGAAACTGAGACCCCAAATCCATACCAAGAATCAATGAAACCAAAAGTTGGTTCTTTGAAACGATAAACAACATTGATAGGCCACTAGATTAAAAAAGAAAAAAGTGAGATGATCCATACATTATAACCAATTATATAGAAATATAAAAGATCCTCAGAGACTACTATGAATATCTATCTCTATGCACATAAAACTAGAAAATGTAGAGGAAATGGATAAATCCCTGGAAACATACAACCTCCCAAGATTGTCTCAAGAAGAAACTGAAACCTTGAACAGACCAATATCAAGTTCCAAAATTGAATCAATAATAAAAACCCTACAACCAAAAAAAGCCCTGCACCAGATGGATTCACAGCCAAATTCTAACAGACGCATAAAGAAGAACTGGTGCCAATCGTACTGAATGTATTCCAGAAAAACAAGGAGGAAGGACTCCTCCCTAACTTATTTTATGAAGCCAGCATCACCCTCATACCAAAACTTGGCAAAAATACAACAAAAAAAGAAAACTTCAGGCCAATATCCCTGATGAACATAGACACAAAAATTCTCAACAAAATATTAGCAAGTCAAATTCAGCAACATACCAAAAAGTTAATCTGCCATGATCAAGTAGCCTTCATTCCTGGGATGCAAGGTTGGTCCAACATACATAAATCAATAAATGTGATTCACTGCATAAACTGAGTCAAGAACAAAAATCACATGATCATCTCAATCAACACGGAAGAAGCTTTTGATAAAATCCAACATCCCTTTGTGATAAAAACCCTCCACACGCTGGGCGCGGTGGCTCAAGCCTGTAATCCCAGCACTTTGGGAGGCCGAGGCGGGCGGATCACAAGGTCAGGAGATCAAGACCATCCTGGCTAACACGGTGAAACCCCGTCTCTACTAAAAATACAAAAAATTAGCCGGGCGTGTTGGCGGGCGCCTGTAGTCCCAGCTACTCGGGAGGCTGAGGCAGAAGAATGGCGTGAACCCAGGAGGCGGAGCTTGCAGTGAGCTGAGATCACACCACTGCACTCCAGCCTGGGGGACAGAGAAAGACTCCGTCTCAAAAAAAAAAAAAAAAAAAAAAAAAAAAACCCTCCACAAACTAGGCAGCAAAAGGAACATACCTCAAAATAATAAGACCCATCTATGACAAACCCATAGCCAATATTATACTGAATGGACAAAAGCTGGAGCAATTCCCCTTGAGAACTGGAACAAGACAAGGATGTCTACTCTCACCACTCTTATTCAACATAATACTCGAAGTCCTACCTAGAGCAATCAGGCAAGAGAAAGAAAAGAAAGGTATCCCTATAGGACAAAAGGAAGTCAGACTGTCACTTTTTAATGATGATATGATGCTATACCGAGAAAACCCTAAAGACTCCATGAAAACACTCCCAGAACTGATAAATGACTTCAGTAAAGTTTCAAGATACAAAATCAAAGTACCAAAATCAGTAGCATTTCTATAAACTTATAATGTTTAAGCTGAGAGCCAGGCCAAGAACAATCTCTTTTGTAACAGCCACGCAAAAAAAGAAATATCTAGGAATACATCTAATCAAGGAGGTGAATGATCTCCTCAAGGAGAACTACCAAACACTGCTGAAAGAAATCATAGATGATACAAATGGAAAAACATTCCATGCTCATGGATTGGAGAGTAAGTATCATTAAAATGGCCATACTGCCCCGGGTGCAGTGGCTCACACCTGTAATCTCAGCACTTTCGGAGGCCAAGGTGGGTGGATCACCTGATGTCAGGAGTTTGAGACCAGCCTGGCCAACATGGTGAAACCCCGTCTCTACTAAAAATACAAAAACTACCTGGGCGTGGTGGCACAGGCCTGTAATCCCAGTACGGGAGGCTGAGGGCAGGAGAATGGCTTGAACCTGGGAGGTGGAGGTTGCAGTGAGCCGAGACTGTGCCACTGTACTCCAGCCTGGGCAAGAGTGAGACTTTGCCTCAAAAAAAAAAAAAAAAAGCCATACTGCCCAAAGCAATCTGTAGATTGAATGCTATTCCTACCAAACTACCAATGTCATTCTTCACAGAATTAGAAAGAAAAAAAAAACTATTCTAAAATTCATATGGAACCAAAAAAGAGCCCAAATTGTGAAAGCCATCCTAAGCAAAAAGAATAAAGCTGGATGCATCACATTACCCGACTTTAAACTAAATGGTATAAGGCTATAGTAACCAGAACAGCATGGTATTGATACAAAAACAGACACGTAGACCAACAGGACAGAACAAACAACCCAGAAATAAAGGTACGTACCTATAGCCAACTGATCTTTGACAAAGTTAACAAAAACATACACTGGGGAAAGGACACCCTATTCATAAATGATGCTGGAAAAACTGGATTACATATGCAGAATGAAATTGGACCCCATCTCTCACTATATACAAAAATTAACTCAAGATGGATTAAAGACTTAAATGTAAATTCTGAAGCTATAAAAATTCTAAAAGAAAACATAGGAAAACCTCCTCTGGACATTGGTCTAGGCAAAGAATTCATGACTGAGACCCCCAAAGCAAATGCAACAAAAACAAAAATAGACAAATGGGACTACATAAACTAAAAAGCTTCTGCACAGTAAAAGAAGTAATCAACACAATGAACAGCCAGCCTGCAGAATGGGAGAAAATATTTGCATATTTGCAAACTATGTATCTGACAAAGGTCTAACATCCAGAATCTATAAGGAATAAACAATTCAACAAACAAAAAACAATCCCATTAAAAAGTGAGCAAAGACATAAACAGAAACTTCTCAAAAGAAGACATACAAGCAGCCAACAAACATGAAAAAATGGTCAATATCACTAATCATGAGAGAAATGAAAATAAGAACCACAATGAGGGCCAGGCATGGTGGCTCAGGCCTGTAATCCCAGTACTTTGGGAGGCCAAGACGGGTGGATCAGGAGATCGAGACCATCCTGGTTAGCACGGTGAAACCCCATCTACACTAAAAATACAAAAAATTAGCCCGGTGTGGTGGCACGCGCCTGTAGTCCCAGCTACTTGGGAGGCTGAGGAAGGAGAATCACTTGAACCCAGGAGGCGGAGGTTGCAGTGAGCCGAGATCATGCCACTGCACTCCAGCCTGGGCAACAGAGCAAGACTCCATTTCAAAAAAAACAGAAAGAAAGAAAAAACAACCCACAATGAGATACCATTTCACACTAGTCAGAATGGCTATTATTAAAAAGTAAAAAATTAGCAAATGCTGGTAAGGCTGCAGAAAAAGGGGAACACTTACACACTGTTGATGGTAATGTAAATTAGTTTAGCCACCATGGAAGGCAACTCTGAGATTTCTCAGATAACTTGAAACAGAGCTACCATTCAATGCAGCAATCCCATTACCAGGCATCTCCAAAAGAAAATAAATCATTCTCCCAAAAAAGGCATATGCACACATATGTTCACCACAGCATTATTCACAATAGCAAAGACATGGAATCAACCTAGGTGCCCATCAACAGTGGATTGAAGAAAGAAAATGTGTCCATAAACGCCATGGAATACTACACAGCCATAAAAAATAATGAAATCATGTCCTCTACAGCAACATGGATGCAGCTGGAGGCCATTATCCTAAGTGAACTAACACAGAAACAGAAAACCAAATACCACATATTCTCACTTACAAGTGGGAGCTAAACACTGGGTACATAGGGACATAAAGACGAGAACAAAAGACACTGGGGACTATAAGAGTTGGGAGGAAGAAAGGGAGGCAATGGTTGAAAAGCTACCTATTGGATACTATGTTCACTACCTGGGTGGTGGCATCAATGGTACCCTAAACCTCACCATCACACAAATTACCCATTTAACAAACCTGCACATGTACCCCCTGAATCTACAATAAATGTTTATTTTTTTTTTTTAAAAAGGAAATGAGCTACTAAACCATGAAAAGACATGAAGGAATCTTAAATCCATATTACTAAGTAAAAGAACCCAATCTGAAAAGCCTACATACTGTATGTTTCCAACTATATGACATTCTGGAAAAGAAAAAAAAAAAAACTATGGAGACAGTACAAAATTCAGTGGCTGCCAAGGGTTGGGTAGAGGTGGGAAAGGGATGAATATGCAGAGCATAGAGGATTTTTAGGATGATGAAACTACTCCATATGATACTATAACGATGGATACATGTCATTATACATTTGTTAAAACCCTTATACTGCAGAACACCAAGAGTGACCCCTAATGTAAAACTATGAACTCTGGTCAATAGCGATATGTCAGTATAGGACTATGTATAGCACTCAACGTCTATTTTAGAAAACAAGGTCTCAATCAATGACCTAAGATCAGGCTACATTCTGTCATAGTCCCAGTGAACTTATGCATAGATCTAAGCACCTGAGTGTGTTACTGTTTCTTGCCATAGTACAGTCTCACCTGATTGTTTACATAGTGAAATGGCTATCATTGCATTATAAATTCCTTTCCTTTTATTCCTCAGTTATATTATAGTTAGTTCAATATACTGATTTTTTAAAAAATTTAGTGTAGGAGCAGGTAATGTTATCTATGAATTTAATTTCAGAATTCTACAGTGAGCAGTGAGCATTACATGATATGTGCTACTTGATAGAGTTGAAAAACATCTTAAACCAGAAAAAGAAGAGCTAATAAAACCCTAAGTTAGCAGAAGAGAGGAAATAATAAAGATCAGAACAGAAATCAATTAACTAGAAAGCAGACACACAATAGGCAAAATCAACGAAACAAAAACCTGACTCTTTAACACCAAGAAAACCAATAAACTTTTACCTATAATGATCAGTGAAAAAATAGAGATGACAGAAATTATCACTATCAGAAATGAAATAGATTATCTTTATTAGAGACTACAGATATTAATAGGATAAAAAAGATTATTAACAAATTCAGACAAATAAATCCAACAACTTAGATGAAATGAATAAATTCCCTGAAAGTCAGAAATAATAAAAGCTCACTCAAGAATAAATAGATAACCTAAAGAGGCCTATATATTTTTTAAAAAATTAAGTCTGCAGTTAAAAACCTTTCCATAAAGGTTTATGCCACCAAGGCCTAGGTGGCTTCTCTAGTGAACTGTACCAAACATTTAAGAAAGAAATAATACCAACTATATATAAACTCTCTCACAAAATTCAAGAGAAGGGAATACTTCCCAATTCATTCTCTCAGGCCAGTATCATCCTGATACTAAAACTAGAAAGAGGCATGAAAAGAAAAGAAAATAAACCAGCATACCTACTGACACACGAAAAGTCTTAACAAATTTTTAGCAAATTCAATCTGACAATATAGTAAAAGGATAATCCACCATGAACAAGTGGAATTTATCTCATAAATGTAAGGTTGGTTTAACATGTGATTCATCATATAAACAAACTAAAAAAAGTTTTAAAATCGTGTGATATCAGTAGATACAGAAAAAGCATTTTCTTGGAAAAATTCCAACAATCATTCCTTCTAAACTTTCAGAAAACTAGGAACAAAAAGGAAGTTCCTTACCCAGGCAAAAACATCTAACATCATACTTACTGGCAAAAGACTGAATGCTCTTCCCTTGAGATCATCCTAAATGCTTTCCCTTGAGATCACCAACAAGGCAAAGATACTCATTCTCACTACTTCTATTTAACATTGTACCAGAAGTTCTAGTCAGTGAAATAAGGCAGGAAAAAGAAAGAAAAGGCATCCAGATTGGAAAGGAAGAAGTAAAACTGTCATTATTCATAGACACGGTCATCTACATAAATATTTCTTTAGAATCTATAAAATAAGCTACTAGAACTAACGAGTGCATTTAGCAAGGTTGCAGCATACAAAATAATGTATAAAACATACTATATTCCTATATAGTATCAACGAACCACTAAAAATGTAAATTTAAAATTTCTATTTACAACATTAAAAAATATGAAATGCTCAGGGATATATCTGATAAAATGTTTAAGACTTATACACTGAAAATTACAAAATATATCTAAAGAAAATTAAAGAAGAACTAAATAGAAATATACACTAGGTTCATGGATTTGTAGACTCAATAATATTAAAATAAATGTCAATTTTCTCCAGCTTATCCACAGGTGTTTTTTTCTAACACAGTCCTGTCCAAAATTCCACCATGCTATTTTGCAGAAATTGATAAACTGAAGCTAAAATTCACACAGACATGCAAAGGATCTGGAAGAACGAATGAATCTGAAAACAAATAAAATGTATAGACTTGCACTTCAAGAATCGTTATAAAGCTATAGTAATCAAGACACTTTGGTATTGGCAACAAGGCAAACAAATAGATCAATGGAACAGGATAAAGTTCAAAAATAGGATGGGCGCAGTGGCTCACGCCTGTAATCTCAGCACTTTGGGAGGCCAAGGCAGGCAGATCATGAGATCAAGCGATCGAGACCACCCTGGCCAAGATGGTGAAACCCCGTCTCTACTAAAAATAACAAAATTAGCTGGATGTGGTGGGCACGCACCTGTAGTCCCAGCTACTCGGGAGGCTGAGGCAGAAGAATCATTTGAACCCAGGAGGCGGAGGTTGCAGTGAGCCAAGATGGCGCCACTGTACTCCAGCCTGGCCACAGAGTAAGACCCTATCTTAAAAAAAAAAAAAAAAAGAAAAAGAAAAAAGAAAAAAGTTCAAAAATAAACCGATAAATATATAATCTATTGATCTGATACAAAAGGACAAAGGCATTTCAGAGAAAGGACAGTTTTTTCAAAAAATGAGGCTGAAACAATTAGATATCCATACCAGGTGAACTTTGATATGTATCTCACATCATATATAAAAACTAACTTAAAATGTCTTCCTTAGGGAATGCTTACGGACTGTTGATGGGACTGTGAATTAGTTCAGTCCCTGTGGAAAGCAGTCTGGAGATTTCTCAAAGAACTAAAAATAGAACTACCATTCAACCCAGCCATCTCATTACTGGGTATATGCCCAAAGGAAAACAAACTGTTCTACCAAAAAGATACATGCACTTATATGTTTATCCCAGTGCTATTCACAATAGCAAAGACATGGAATCAACTAGGTGCCCATCAACGATTGACTGGATAAAGAAAATGTGGTACATATATGTCATGGAATACTATGCAGCCACAAAAGAGATGAAATCATGTCCTTTGCAGCAATATAGATGTAACTGGAGGCCATCATCCTAAGTGAATTAACAGAAAAACAGAAAATCAAATATCACTTGTTCTCACTGAGTACACACAGACATAAAGATGGAAACAATAGACACGGGGACTCTAAAAGAGAAGAGAGAGGGACGGGCACAAGGGTTGAATAACTATTGAGTATTCTGTTTACTCTTTGGGTGATGGATCCAATAGAAGCCCAGATTTCAGCATCACACAGTATATTAATATATCCATGTAACAAACATGAACATGTACCTCTTGAGTCTAAAATTTTATTTTAAAATAGCCTTTGTCAAAACATGCTCTTCTTTGGCATTGACCTTCTGTACAGAAAAAAAGTGAACATGGCAGACCTGAGACTGCTATCCTTAGAAAAGCCTGCTTATAAGGTTGACCCTTGGCTGGCATCTGGGAACTTGACCCTCAGAGTGGTCCCAGTCAACATTAATTGATAAAAGTAGTTTATTGTGCCTAGACTGTTTGTATAAATACTATGGTTTATGCTGAACTCGTATATTCCTTTTGGAAATCTGCATTTTTTTTGCAAGCTAGGCAGAGGGTGCTTACATGGCAAGCCCTCAGTGAAAACCTTGGGCTGAGTCTCTAATGGACTTTCCTAGGCAGGAAAATGGTATACATGTTGCTGCATTTTCACTACTGAGGGAAGTGTGCTCTGTGTGACCCCTCATGACAGGGAGAGAGCACAGGGAAACTCAATTGCATTAGGATTCTTTCTGGGAAAAATGATTCTTTTGGAATATAAATTGTAGGAGAGGATCTTTATTCCAAAGTTCATCAAAAAATAAACATAAGGGAATAACCAGAAAATGTTTAAAATGAACACTAATGCAAGAAACCCTTTTCTACTAGGTAACAAAAGCCTCAATAATAAAAGCAGTGTAATAGTGGTTCCAGAAAACACATACAGATGAATAGAAAGAAAAAAATCTTAACTACAGAAACTGACTGTATTAGTCCATTTTCACACTGCTATAAAGAACTGCCCAAGACTGGATAATTTATAAAGAAAGGAAGTTTAATTGACTCACAGTTCCACATGGCTGGGAAGGCCTCAGGAAACTTATAATCATTGCAGAAGGGGAAGCAGGCACATCTTACACAGCAGCAGGTGGGAGAGAAGGGGAACTGGTGAACTCTTATAAAACCATCAGCTCTCGTGAGAACTCACTCACTAACACAAGAACAGCATGGGAGAACCTGCCCCCATGATCCAATCACCTCCCACCTGGTCCCTCCTTTGACATGTGGGGATAATGGGGATTACAATTCAAGATGAGATTCAAGTGGGGACACAGAGCCAAACCATATCACTGACCCAAGCGTGTATAACAACTTAGCATATGAAAACAGTAGTATTGCAAATTGTCAGGGAAAATGAATTATCCAATAATTGGTATTGTATAGCTGGCTGATCGGTTAGAGATTAATATAAAGCTGGATCCTTCCCTCACACCTCTGACTGAAATAAATTACAAGTGGATGTAAACACTTACATGTTTAAAGAAGCCCATATTTTACAGTAATTAGAGATGCACTGATGTGAACAACCAATTCTTTGAGGAAATCATCACCAAATCTGTCATTTCATCAGATCCATCACTCTCATTTTGTAGATGTATTTCTTAAAGGTTTGTGTTTATCTAACTTCTGGGGTTGAAATATAGAAAAGATGAGTCATATTTCAGTTGATGTATGAAAACTGTCCTCTGTAGATATTTTTCCTCCGCATGAAAAAGATGACAGGCCAGAATAAATAACCAGAAAATTAATTTTATTGATCAAAAGATCCCAGCCATACATATTTTTACATATATATTTCATTTAGGTAAAATAAATACATAAGCCAAAATTACTTAGTATATATCCCATTCCTCTGCCTAAGTTGTAGGATGAAATAGGTTGATAAAACAAGAAAATTTCCCTATTCCCTACCCTCCTTCCAATGGAAAAGACCTTAGGAGAGAGAAATCTAAACTAAATTGGCAATGGGACATTTTGTATAATACCTGGACCCTTACCAAAGAAACTATCGTGGATGGTATCTATGACACCAATTCTGTCAGGACCATCTCAGCAATCCATCTCTATTCCTCTTCTCTCAAGAATAAAAAAAGATTTTCTTTTTAACACACACCCTGGGCATCTCAACTACAATGTCTATTCTGAGTAAAAGAATGCCTAGACTACCTCCCTTGAACCAAGGGCCAGGCAGATAAACAACATTCTAGTCTTTCTGTTCCGGTAGCAATAAATGAACTTCTGTTCTGTTTCAATGTGATTTATTAAAGAGTCCATAACTCAACTGAACAATGCAGACGGGTTAGGAAAAACTGAAATAGGCTTTAAATTTCTGAAGTTGGTCCACAGACATCACTCTGTAAACACCTTAGTTTTACACTCGTAAAACTCCAACTCATACAGCCATTAGAGGAAGAAATACGGGAAGAAGAAAATGACACTTTTAGATGGGTATTTCAGAGAAAAGCAGAACTTAGGGAGGTACAGGATGGGCTCTCATAGTCTTCACCACCCATTTGCTCTCCATTTTTATTTGGATTACTCTAGATTCTTGTACTCCTATGACCTCCATAATATCTTTCCCCTTATCTCTTGAACTTCATTCCCCTTCAAAGACTGGGGGTCTGCTTTACTCTTAGTGTATATGTTAATTTATGACAGCCTGAATTTGGAATATAAAACTAAAAATAACAAGCATGAGTCAATGCGGTAGGCTCCCTCCCTCTGGGTGCACATAAACCTCTCATTAAGAAGTTCAAAGAAGCTGAGAATGAATCAAAGAAAATATAGCTCCATGATCTCCACCTTCTACTAAATTGTAAATGAAACTGTCATGTTAATTATAGTAGCTAAAGCCCTATTCTCTGCTACTTCTGAGGCTCTATAAATTCACAACCTAATTGAAATTTCTTGAGCCAGGTTAAAGAAAAAAAAAAAGCTTACAGTGTACCCCAACAGGGCAGTTACAAAAATCTATTGGTCTCCTCAATTCAAGGATATCCCTTAACAGTAGTGTCTAGAAGTCACTGAGCTATATGAAAAAAAAAAGATATCTACCCTAAGAACCAGAAAAAATGAAAATGGCATAAATAAGAGAATCATATTATGACAATATTTTTTAAAATAATTAAAACTAAATTATACAGAGAAAAAGAGCACTTTATTCATTACATACTGTTTAGTCTCAAGAAAGAAAAGTAAGACAATTATAATTTTTATATAATTTTTAGAATTTCTCATTTTAGAATTTGCATGTTGATCTAACAATAGGAGAAAAATTATTTTACTGGATTTGCATAGAAATTGAAGATGGAGGTCTGCTTATATGCCAACACCCAAAGATTCATGGTCAGAATTTTTCATACTAGGAGCCACTTCCTTGTTCAGAAATCAGCAAACTGTTTCCTACAGACATATGCCATTATTTAAATGAATCATAGAAACATTTTGGAAGGCTAACATTAGTAACTCAGTAGGTAGGTCTCATACGTTCAAAGTCCTGAGTGTCAAACCACTGAAAGAATAAACAATAGTAACAATCAGGTCATGCCTTCCAGAATTCATACAAAAAAAAATACATCTGATTCATCTCTAATAAGAGTCTACAAGTTCCAAGACTGTCCCTACCTTCTTCAGTAAGATAATAATAATATGTACATACCAATTTACTGACTACAAAGGGTTTCATACACTTTATTTCATTTGATCCTCAGAGAAGTCTTGTGAGATTAGCACAGATAGCCTTAATAAGGTCACCATTTTACAGAGGGGGAAACTGAGACTCAAAAGAACTTAATGACTTTAGTTACCCAGCCTGGATGAAGCAAATTGGGAAATTTAATCCATATCTCCTTATTTCATAATCATGTACTCTTTCTACTAAATACTAGCTCTAATAAATACTAGAAAAAAGAAAAGTTACTTTATTGTTCTTCTACTCTGGACAATTAGAACTATAAAAGGCTTGAAAGTCAAGTTTGGTCACTAAGCAAGAAATTTGTACCTATCCCAGCCCCCAAAAGTCAGAG
Organism: Symphalangus syndactylus; assembly: GCF_028878055.3. NCBI lineage: Eukaryota > Metazoa > Chordata > Mammalia > Primates > Hylobatidae > Symphalangus > Symphalangus syndactylus. The sequence goes on from NC_072434.2 coordinate 13,212,569, forward strand.
TATAGTTCTACATCTTCACAAATTCTACACGAAAAATTGTCACCTACATTTCAGACACTTTTCTACTATGTTCCCAAAAGAAATAACTAAAACACCACCAAAAGAGGGAAGAGCCCACAATGCACTTGAGGGGGAAGAGAAAGAAAGAACAAATCTGTCTACCCAGCAAAAAGGGAGAATCCGAGGGTGTAGACAGTAAAATATAAACACCTAACTGGATTTCCGTTTGTCCATAAAGTGACATCAGCCAACTCAAAGGAAAAGAACAGCACATGCAGAAACATTCCCTTAATTGCCATAAGTTTGGAAAAGCAGCACCAAGTTCAGCCTCTCCCCTAGCTCTAGTAACTGTAATCTACCTATTGTCTCCAAATTTTCATCTCTCACACCTTGTACTCTCTTGTAAGTGTATTATTCTAATACAGTTGTGTATTAGGATAAGAAACTATCAGAAATGAACAGATACAGGATATCTATTGTAGCCCCATAATTTGTAAACCTACCACTACCATGCACATCCTATCTCAACAATCATACAAGCCTTTGCTCTCAGATGAGTTACAACTACTCACTTCAAGATGTTAATTGATGAGGTTTAAGTTATTATTTCGGATCATATTTGAAAGAAATTGTAAAAGTCACCTAGACTAGTGATGAGCAGCATTCAAAAAACCACAGGTGGCCAACCTAGCTTCAAGACAATCTTTGATTCAAATGGGAGAAAAGATTGGAAAGCTGTTTTTTGCTACTATTTCTCAAGTATGCTCAGATATTTATATTTTAGTGGTTTAAGTGATTTCCTTCTAGTCAAGGAAAAACATTGAAGGTAATAAATTTAAACATTCTATACATCTTCCCAATGGATTCAGTAAAGTCATTTTTATTTTCAATGTTTAAAAAAAGGCATATATTTATTTTTCCTAAATTGAAAAAACAAAGTTAACCACCAATCATCTCCTATTCTCTAACCACTACAGAGACTTTTTTCTACAATTTCCAAAAACAGATCATCATTCATACTGGGATATTACATGTTGATTTGTGAATACCCAATAAAGTAATGCCATAAAGATAGATTTAGTATATACAAATACCAACAGGCCGGGACAATAGAGAGTCCTGTGCCATAAAACTACAAAACACCCTCCAGGTTATATGACTTGGACATATTAACATATATTAGTACACACATTCACCTGTCTCAGGCATATCATTATTTTAATTTAGGTTCATAAAGATATAAAAAATCTAAAGTAATAAATATCAAAGGAATAGAATTTCAGGTAATGGAAACTTTTGCATAAAAAGAGGAGCTGGTTAAGAACAAAACACACTATGTAAGCAGACGCTTTTTTTATTGAGATAAAACACATATGCCACAACATTCACCAAAGTGCATAATTCGGTGTTCTGTAATATATTCATAGAGTTGTGCAACCACTATCTAATTTCAGAATATTTTCATCACTCCCCAGAAAAACCCATACCTATTAGTAGTAACTCCCTATTCTCCCCTCCCCTAGCCCTGGCAACTACTAATCTATGTTCTGTCTCTATAGATTTGTCTATTCTACACATTTCATATGAATGAAATCTTATATATATGATATGTGGCCTTTTGTGTCTGGTTTCTTTCACTGTTTGCGAGTGAAACAATTTTTATGTCTGGTTTCTTTCTCTGTTTGCAAGGTTCATCAATGTTGTAGCTTGTATCAATAATTCATTTCTTCTGGTGGATGAATAATATTCCATTGTGTCAATATGCCACATTTTATTTAATTCATTCATCAGTTGATGGATATTTAGGTTGTTTCCCTTTTGGCTATTAAGAATAACGTTGCCAGGCCGGGTGTGGTGGCTCACGCCTATAATCCTAACACTTCAGGAGGCCAAGGCAGGCGGATTGCCTGAGCTCGGGAGTTTGAGACCAGCCTGGCCAATGTGGTGAAACCCTGTCTCTACTAAAAATACAAAAAATTTGCTGGGTGTGGTGGCACGCACCTGTAGTCCCAGCTACTCAGGAGGCTGAGGCATGAGAATCCCTTGAACCCAGAAGGCGGAGGTTGCAGTGAGCTGAGATCACACCACTGCACTCCAGCCTGGGTGACAGAGTGAGACTCTGTCTCAAAAAAAAAATTATAAAAAAAATTTAAAAAAAGAATAATCTTGCTGTGAATATTCATCTACAAATTTTTGTATAAACACATGTTTTCAATTTTCTTGGGTATAGGCCTAGGAGTATAATTGCTGGATTATATGGTAACTCTGTTTTTTTTTAGGAACTTTGTAATTGTTTTCTAAAGTTGCTGTACCATTTTACATTCCCAGCAATAGGTGGGAGTTCCAATTCCTCCACATCCTCACCAACACTTGTTATTGTCCGTTTATAAGATCATGCTTAGTCAAGCAGTTGGAAGAGGATTATAGAGTATCCTTTTAGTTCTATTTTGTTTATTTTCCCGACGAAGCTGCCAAAGAAATAAAAAGTATAACTAGAAAAGATTAAAAAACTGTTATTATTTGAAGATGATATAACTGTCTACTGTGAAAACCCAAAATATCTATGGAAATAGTTAAATAGTTTAGCAACACAGCTACATATAACACTAATTTAGAAAAGTTAATTGCATTTCTCTTAACAAATTTCATTTAGTATAGCAACAAAAAATATAAGGTATCTAAACATAAATCTAAAAAAAATGCAAGATCATTATAGAAAATTTTCAAAATCTTATTGGAAGGCATTAAACAAATGCAAAGATACACCATGTTCAAGAATAAGAAATCTCAGTATTTTAAAGATATCGTCTCCACATAGATCTAGAGATGCAAGGTAATTCCTATTAAAATTCCAAAAAGGCTTTTTAAGGAACTTGACAAGCTGATTCTAAACTTTATATGGAAAATCAAAGGCCCAGAAGTAGTTACCACATTACTGAAGAAGAAAACTAAGAAGAATTTGTCCTAATAGGTAACAAGAATCACAACACTTTAATAATTAAGATAGTGACACACTGTTAGGGAATAGGTAAATTGACTAATGGAACAGAAATAGACCACCTTGATAAAAACTCGACAGAGGTAGCAGAGATAGCACTGCCTATCAGTGGGAAATGTTTGGAATACTTAGTAAATTGTGCTGGAACTACTACTTAACCATTAAAAGAATGAAATTAGGTTCTTAACCATATAAAAAGTCAATTTCAGATGGATTAATAACATAAATATAAAAAGCAAGACTAAGCCTCGTAAAATAACAGAATTGCTATGATCTTAGGGGTAAGGAAGGATTTCCCCAAAACATCTCAAAAAGCACTAGAAAGACAGTGAGAAAGAAAGAAGGAGGGGGAGAAAGAGAAAAGAATGAAAAGAAAAAATATTAAGAAGTTAGACTAAATTAACATTAAAATTTTTGTTCATGAACATACCACAGACATTTCTGAGTATCTGAAAAAAATGCAATCTGCCTAACTCCGTGTCTCCCAGTTTTACCTCCCCAAAACTGGACACAACAAGAATGAAAAAGTAAATGTACAAAACAAGAAGGAAAAAATCTACAGGCTGGTCAGGGTGGTTCATGCCTGTAATCCCAGCACTTTGGGAGGCTGAGGTGGGTAGACCACCTGAAGTGGGGAGTTCAAGACAAGCCTGGCCAACACGGTGAAACTCAGTCTCTACTAAAAATACAAAAATTAGCCGGGCATGGTGGTGCATGCCTGTAATCCCAGCTACTTGGGAGGCTGAGGCAGGAGAATCGCCTGAACCCAGGAGGTGGAGATTGCAGCGAGCCGAGATCGCGCCATTGCACTCCAGCCTGGGTGACAAGAGTGAGACTGTCTCAAAAAAAAAAAAAAAAAAAGGTAAAGCTACATAAAAACTATATCCTCAGAATAATCTGAATACAGAGAATGCTAATATCTCAAACACGAGTAAAAACAGAAAACTTACCAAATCATAAGGTGCAATCTCTCGTGCTCCCACCCCACCCAAACAAAACGGAAAGGCTTTGGCGTAAACAAAGGAAGAGAAAAACTACCAGAGAGACAGAAGAGAGAAGGGGGCTAAAGTTAGAAAGGAAAGTCCATGTTAAATCTGAAAATACTAACAACGGCACTAACAAAACTAAGTAGATGACAGCACAGCCTACACAGGGAAGGAACTCTGAAAGTACGTCTGAGTTACTTTCAGCATAATTCAGTCAGCATAAGTTAGTTTCAAGCATAACTTAACAGGGTAGTTAGGCAGTCTTTGTACATAGCTTCTGCAGGAGAAAAAAAGGCAGAAGGGAAAAGGCCCTTCAGCAATTGGGTGGTGAAGGGGAAATGAAAAAAAAAGGGGGGGTAGGGTCCTAAGAGACAAAAGACAATCAGAATCACAAAATCAGAGGATTCACAACCCTTTCCCCTCCAAAACAAAATACAACAAAACAAAACAACCCTATTACATCTTTCCATATCAATCTCCCCTTCTACCTAGCCTTAAATTTTCTCACTGAAGTCACACCTTTAAGTTATATACCTACCTCTAGAAGAAATTTATCCAGATGGTCACCGTTAGCATATATAGAGCATGTAAGACTATGGCAAGGTGAGCACTTTATATTAGGGTAGATTAATTGATAAATGGCAGAATATAGGTTGCTGTACTTCTTGGGCTCACTGACTCACTAACACTGCCTAGCCTGTTTTGAAGTTACTATAGATGTAGCCCTGTGACTGAATTACTGACATGGTAATCTTAAGGAATGTACTTTGCTTCCAGGCCTATCCCATAAAAATCTCCTACACACAATCTTCCTTTCCCCCTTTTTTCTCCACACTCCCTGCTTAATGAAGATGAACATAGTAACCTCCAAAGCCATGTGCTGAAGATGCCAGAGCCACAAGCTAGGAGCCTGGATCCCTAAATCACTGCTGAAGGAGTGCTCTATGGCAACTAGAAATACCTGATTTAAACTTCACAAAAGAGAGAAATAAACCTCTATCCTGTTTGAGTCATTATTTGTTTGGGGTTTGTTTGGTGCAGCAGCTAACAGTACCTTGAGTAATACAATATGTTGACTAATTATTTCCTAGGGAAGCAGAAAAATCTTTTCTAGGGATATATGATATAGAAGACGTATACTTCAATATAGGGGGAAGGGTGGTAGCAGAAGAAAAATAAGAATGATAGAGAAATCAGAGTGGATTCTGAACCATGGTTAATGAGGAGTTGAGATAGGTGCTTACAATTTGAAAGAAGGGATATTTTAAGATGAAAACTATATAAAAAAGGAAATATAATTATGATATAATATGGCTTTACTGCAAACAATATTGATCATAAAAATGTAAGTTCTGAAAACTGACTTAACCAAAATTGAAATACAACTTAGTGAAATGAGATCTGAAGAAATGCATGGGAGGGTAACTTGGTTTCTATTTTCACAGGTCCACAGATAGAAAAGAATTTTGAACCACAATGGATTACACCCAGAGTCTCACCCATACATAATGTAAGTGATTTAAATAATGAGACTTTTGAACTGATGATATTCAGATGACATTTTGGACTCCGAGCTGATACTATAATGTCTTTGTAGATCAGGGTAAGATACTTTTATTTGAGGTATAATGAGAATCCATAGAAAAATATCAACAAGCAAAGTGGTTGGCCTGATTTACATTTTTGAAAATCACTAATACTTAGTGAAAGGAGATAAAAATGCAAGTAGGGAAACCAGTTAGAAAACTATGACAGTGATCTAGGCAAAAAACAGAGAACTAGACTACAATGACAGCAGCAGGATGAAAAAAAGAGGATAAATTAAAAAATATACTTTGCAGGTAGAACTGATTGAACTTACTAATAAATTAAATGTGGACAATAATAATGAGGGAAATACAGGATGATTCTTAAGTTAGGAGTTGCGTAACTGGGTAGATAGGGCTATTTATTAGCTGAGATGGAGAAAATTGAGGAAGGTATAGGCTCAGGTAAGAAAATCAAGACTTGCATTTTAAATGTGTGAAGTTGTTATTCTAACAGACATCTAGACAGAAATATCAAGTAACTCATTTGATAAAAGATGAGGAAGCTCAGAGAGCCAAGAACTGGATTTATAAATTTGTGTGGCATTTAAAACAACAGAACTAGACAAAATCAAACAGAGTAAAAGATGGAAAAACGAAGTAAGCCCAGGACCAAACCCCTGGTACATGACATAATCAGAGGTCTGACAGGGGAGAGAGGCTAGCAAAAGAGACAGAAACAGCCAAAGAGGTAAAAAGAAGTTGTGATGTCTAGCCGAGTGTGGTGGCTCATGCTGGTAATCCCAGAATATGGGGAAGCCGAGGTGGACAGATCACTTGAGCCACAAGTTCGAGACCAGCCTGGCCAACATGGTGAAACCCTATCTCTACTAAAAATAGAAAAATTAGCCGGGCATGGTGGCATGCGCCTGTAATCCCAGCTACTTGGGAGGCTGAGGCATGAGAATAGCTTGAACCCAGGAGGCAGAGGCTGCAGTGGGCCAAGATCGTACCACTGCATTCCAGCCTGGGAGACAGAGTGAGAATCTGTCTTTAAAAAAAAGAGAGAAAGAAAAAAGGAGGTTGTGATGTCAGAGATGTCATTTCATTAGAATAATCATTGATACTAATTATAATTACTCTACATAACTTTCATATGATCTACTCTATGGTAGTCTAGTATAAAATGCAACAAGCTTTAGCCCAGAGCATTAATTCCAAAAATATTCAAATACTTATGAAATATTCACTGTACTGAATGCTGAGAGGATAAACAGAGACTCAGATACTTTTCCATGTCATGCCTATGGTGTGAATAAATTTTTAAATGCAGAATTAAAATTCTAAAGATAAATGGAAGAGAGCGAAAAAGCTAGACTAATATAGCGAAATCTGGGCAAAGCATACTTTGAGAACTACCTGGAAGGAATAGAGACAGCAATAAAGAACAACAACAATAAAAAAGCCGTGATAAAAAAAGATATATTCACATCATCCTCTATCCTTATCTAATTTTCTCCAATGTAGCTTTCTGTTCCCTTTGTAGCCACAAAAGACCCTCTAAACATTTTCGTTTTCTTACTTCTAGCTGTCTCTATTCTTGTCTGGATTCTCTTTTCACCTGACCACACCTTTAATAGCTTTTGATCCCAACTAACCTTTACTGTGTCTTTGGCTATCCCATCAAATTAAAAGTTTTAAAAAGTTTTAGTGGGACTGGATAATAACTATAAAATTATTTTAAACATTTTTAATAATTCTGGATTTATATATACAACAGAAAACTACAAATGTTTATGTAGAGAAATAGAACAATGCATAAATTTGTCTATCCCCTGTCTCCATTTTAGGTAAGAAGCACAAATCAACAATAGTTACAGCATGAGAATCACAATCCTAAATTTGAGATTTCACGAAACTGACTTCAATTTCCTCCTTTGTGATACTAGAGGAAAGGTATATGGAAAAACTATACTTTAATAAAGGAAGATTTTAAATGAACAGCAATTGTATGCAATGACTCACAGATAAACTAGTATGACCATGTCAACAATAGTCACATAAATTAACCTAAAAAGGATTAAAATTTTTTTCAAGTCTAAAGAAGCTAAGGCTTTTCAGAGCTGTTAAAGACTTACTGAAAATATGCTGGCATTTTCCTGCCATGCCTCTCATACCCAGGTATCACAAATAATGACACTGCTCCAAACTTCCTTAAAGTGAAATATTAGGGATGGGAGGAGTGCTGTTAGTTGGCTAGACTCAGGAGGGCCAAGTGAGTCTGAAGGGAGATGCAAGAAAAGAAAGTGCCCCAAGTTTAAAAAGAGACAAGAGTAGTAAATTTATGAGGATTTCTTCCCCTGACCTCCCCAGGAATATCTTTTCTTCCTATCATTTCATAGATTTGTGATTACTTATAAGGAGTTGTGGGGACTCCCAAGGTTCTCCTGATTCTTCCAAATCTAGAGAATACCTGATTCCTTGCCTCCCACCTAGTAACTGAATTACCTTTCCTGGGGCCACTTTGTTGAACCACCCAGTTGTCAGGTGGCTCCTTCTAAGGAAGCATACACAGTTGTTGGTGTCAAAGGATGTTGTGGTCTTTGGATATGTTCCCGATTTGAATTTCAACCAACTCCTCACATCTCTCTGATGGGGTACAGTAATAGAACAGAAGTCAATGGGAGATCAGCATGCACTCAGATTCCAGATTCTGAAAGGGAACAAAAATCAAACCCTCCATTCTTTGCCTCTTCACCATGTCTAACAACCAATATGCTAGAAACCAGGCTTTATCAGCCCATCAAAACTAAATATAAAGCAACAACTCTCAATAATCACATAATAAGTAATATGCACTTTACTAATGCTTAAGTCTATAAGACAAATGTTAATATTTACTAAAATTTACACTTTATAAATACAAATTATCCGCCATCCTACTAAAATCTATTATACACTTTGAAAGTATTCATTTAGTATTTAAGTAGCCATGCAGAGCAATGACTTACCTTTTCTAATACAGATAAGTTCATGTACTCCACAGGTTCTCTCTCCACCTATTAAAAAAAGTTTATGGGAAGTTAAAAACATAGAAAGTAGCATGAATTTGACTGTTACAAAGAATCATTTTAAATTAGCACCTAAAAGTGACCTCAGCAAAAGTTTCCCTAACTCTTCTCTTTATACTTAACTAAATGAATGACAGCCTAATATCAGAATTGTCTGGAACAACTCAGAAATTAGGTCTTAGGAAGTCTCGGAATGAGACACTTCATTCAAGTATGTGATTTTGAATGGCAAGCTTCTCAACAGCAGAAATCACATCAACATTTCCCAAGCATCTCTTCACATCATCTAGAAGGAAAGACTGTAAGAGAGGACCCACTTTTGTATCTGAGCCTTAACATACACAGGTAAGTTATTGAAAGGTCAATCCTGTAAAGTTACTATTTATATTTTATCATATATGTTCATATTATATATTCTCCAACAACCCACTATTACAAATTTGTAAAACAAATTTAATAGTATGATGATAAAAACAAACTTAACTTTAAAAATTATTTTGATTATTCTTTTTTGGAAAGAGTCTTTTGTAATGTTTCTTTTTTTAAAAAATCTCTACTTATTGGGCCAAAAACCAAAAATACAGAAAAGTGCGCAAATATATAAAACTTTCATGTAATTGTCACAAAGTAAGCACCCGAGTTGCTAAAAACCAAGGCAAGAACCAGAACTTTGCTGGCATTCCAGGAGTCCCTTTACTCATCTTCCTAGGCAGTACTTTGTGCCCCAGAAGTACCTAATCTCCTGAGTGCTATCATTACAGCTTGGTTTTGTCTGCTTAAAAAATGTATACAAATGGAATTGTTAAGTGGGCATTTTTGAGTCCTACTTCTTTCAGTATTAGGTTGGTAAGATCAAACTATTTTATTACTTGTAGTTGTGGCTCATTCCTTTTCATTTCCATATAGAATTCCATTGTGTATAAATATACATATATATACATATATTCATGCATACATATGCATAAATTTCAATTCTATTGTTCGTAAACATTTGGATTGACTAATTTTGCTACGAACCTTTTTATATAACATATGTCTCTGTTTCCCACATGTGTGCTGTGCGTGCCTTTCTTCTAAATGTATTCCGAGGAGAACAGCTGGGTTTATCGGGCAAGTGCATGTTTAACTTTAAAAGACAATGGCAAATGATGGAAATGGATAAAGAAAATGTGGTAAATATATGCGGTGGAATACTATGCAGTCTAAAAAAAGAAGGAAATTCTGTCATGTGCAACAACATCGATGAACCCGGAGGACATTATGCTAAGTCAAAGAAAGCAGACACAGAAGGACAGATACTGCATGATCTCACTTGTATGTGGAAGCTACAAAAGTCAAAATCACAGATGTAGAGTAGAACGGTGGTTACCAAAGGTGGGAGAGAAGAAGGGAATGGAGAGGGGCAGGATAGGAAAAGGGGAGATACTGCAAAGGGTACAAAGTTTCAGATAGACGAGGAGTTTTAGGGATCTACTGCACAGCATGGTGACTACAGTTATTAATAATGTGTTGTATATTTCAAAATTGCTAAAAGACTAGACCTTAAATGTTCTCACCACAAAAAAGGTGAAGTGACTGATATGTTAATTAGCTTGATTTAATCATTTCACAATGTATACATATATCGAAAGATCACATTGTACCCCATAAATACATACTTTGAATATTCTAATTTATTATAAGAGTAATTTTATCTGTTAGTTACTACTATATATATATTTCTTTCACTCAGAAGCATGTCATTACTTTAATGTAAGCTGAATAAAATTTTGTAGTGTTCCATATATGTATGACCTTATAATTATGTTGTGAATTACTTTTAAACTTTCCATAATGAAAATATTAAATAATCATTTCAGTTTAGCATAGAAGTTTATTATAAACAGCTTGGTTATAAGAAACAGAAATTTTCTACAGAAATAACATGAGAAGTAAAAACCATGATATCCACTAAAAAAAGTAGGTCATCTGAGAAGCAAGCTAAAAAAACTAGAAAATAGTATTTCTATCACCAAAGTAGGTTAGATCTTCATTCTGACTTGGTTGTAACAATGGCATTGCTTCTTTCTTATTAAAAATACAGAATAATCACTGATTATCAGGAAGATAGGCTTTGCAAGAAGAAACACCTAACTTAAAGCTATGGTTATAAATGAATTATTCAGCAAAACCCCAGTGTAAAAAACAGAGTGTTAATTGGAGTATTACCCACAGATCACTTGCTGAAAGGCTAGAATGAAATATACCTACGTACTACAGTTCTTTCCAGTTGAGGAGATGCTAGTCCAATGACTGGGTATTTACCAAATTACGACAAAAAGCTATTTTTGAGAACATTAGAAGGGTCATGTAATAAAAATAACATAACTATAATGTATTAATATATTGAGGCCTATGATGTTTTCACAGGTTACTTAGAAATATTCTCCGTACATATTAAGGCTTATTCTCTAGAAGTTACACACATAACTTAATTTGAGTTACATAGTTAATTCATGTAAAAAGGCTGTACTTTTTAAAGCCTGTAATTAGAACTAAACTCTCCCCCGTATTTAATATAAATTGATTAGGTTTTACCACATACACCTAATCTTAACTGTAACAGCATTATTTTTACAAGGCTTAGTATGTACAGTAACAATAAAAACCACTACATTCTAAGACGTTTATCAGAACTGCAGAATGATAATGAAAGCCAGTTCCCACTTTTAAAAGCATTTAATTTATCTATATTATACAAAATAACCTCTTAAATTTTTTAAGTTACTCGAATAATCACTATATTTCAAATTTACAGTCAATTAGCTGCCAAATTTGTCCAAGTACCCACAAAAGTCAAACAAGCAAATAAGACTATGCATGACCTTTCTTGATATTTGTCCCCCAAATTCTAACCAACAAATAAGACTTCACTGAGGTACATGTGGAACTCAAAAGCAATCACTATTCTTATGAAAATGAACAGGATTACTAAGGATACATTCCAGACAATAAAATAAAATTCAAGAAAACCCTGCTTTTAAAAATAAAGAATACAAAAAAGTCATATAAATTATTACGTTATTAGAAACTGAAATTGAGTGGGTTTTTTTTTGGTTTTTTTTTTGAGACAGAGTCTCACTCTGTCGCCAGGCTGGAGTGCAGTGGCGCAATCTCAGCTCACTGCAACCTCTGCCTCCCGGGTTCAAGCAATTCTCCTGCTTCAGCCTCCCGAGTAGCTGGGATTACAGGCACACACCACCACGCCCGGTTAATTTTTATATTTTTAGTAGAGACAGGGTTTCACTATGTTGCCCAGGATGGTCTCGATCTCTTGACCTCATGATCCACCTTCCTCAGCCTCCCAAAGTGCTGGGATTACAGGCATGAGCCACCACGCCCAGCCTAGTGTTCCTTTTATCCCCAATCCTTCCTAAGACTGGGAGGAGTGTAAGGAAAAAAACATGCATTCTCTAGGTTAAATGTTAATTTTTTAATGTATATGTTTGGAAGTCAAAGGCTTAAATACTTTTTCAGTTAGAGTTATGTTGAACTTTGTACAAATTTTATGTCTTATTTTGTCTTGAAAAGTAAATCTGAAAAGTTTCCAAAAGAAACGTTAAATTTGTAAGCAGGAGGCAAGAAAGACACTGCAGACATACCTTGACTTAGATGTGATGGTTATCCAAAAAGTGGTGTACTGCTTTTAACAGTGTAATGCACAAGAGGGAATGCTTACTCGGTCACTTAGCCAGTATCTTTGGAAAGAGATTAATCTTCCACTAAAATAAATAATCACCTCCAAAATGAACTCCTGTATAAATACAATTTTTCACACATCAAATTTAATTCAAGAAAAGGAAGACTGGGACACCACATTAGAATGACAGAACAGAAGACACTAGAACTCAGAACTACATTTGTTTAGTTCATAATTTTATAGATAAATGGAGACCCCAAAAGTTAAAGTTGCTCAAGGTCACTAGTTAATTGTCAGAAAAAAAAAATAGAACATTATGTTTAATGTATTTTGGAAAGTAAATATTGATTTTTCCTCATTTTTATGAAAAAATGAAAGTTATGAAATTGTTTTCCAATCCTTTAAGGTAATTTAAATAGAACTGCATAAAAACTATACTTGGAGATAATACTAGCATTGCTTTTGAAATAATCATCTCAGCAACATGGAAAGGAGAAACAGATAGAAAATAACAAGCTTAGTCAAAGTTACCATCTTTTCCCTCAGGCAAACCCATGTAGGAGTAAAATGTAAACTGGCACAATCCTCTACAATTGGCATAAGGGGTGTAAGAGAAAATAGATGTGTGTGGGCACACACATGTGCTGTGATTGCGTGCATGTGTGTTTCTGTATGAATATACACGTAAGTGTGAGTGTAATTGGAAACTGGAATTTTAAAAAAATACACAAGAGGATCATTACAACATATGTACATGTTTACACATCTTTACAGAAAGAAAATATGTAGTTACATGGCAGCCCCATCGAAATACATCCAGGTACAAGCATACCTCAGAGATATCAATGGGTTTGACTCCCAACCACTGCAATAAAGTGTATATCGCAATAAAACAAGTCACATAAACTTTCTGGTTTCCCAGTGCATACAAAAGTTATGTTTACACTAGACTGTAGTCTATTAAATGTGCAATATCATTGTGTCTTAAAAAATGTACGATCTTAATTTAAAAATAATTTATTGCTAAAAAAATTATTAATGATTGTCTAAGCCTTCAGCAAGTCCTATCTTTTTGCTGGCAAAGGGTCTTGCCTTGATGTTGATGATTGTGAACCCATCAGGATGATGGTTGATGAAGGTTGGGGTGGCTGTGGCAACTTCTTAAAATTAGACAATGAAGTTTACCACACTGATGGATTCTTTCTTTCATGGAAGATTTCTCTGTAGCATGCAATGCTGTTTGATAGCATTTTACCCACAGTAGAATTTTAAAAACTGGAGTCAATCCTCTCAAACCCTACAGTTTATCAACTAAGTGTATATAATATTCTAAACCCTTTGTCATTTCAACAGTGTTCATAGCAGCTTCACCAGTAGTAGATTTCATCTCAAGAAACCACTTTGTTCATCCATATAAGCAACTCCTCATCCGTTCAAGTTTTATCATGAGATTTCAGCAACTTACTCACATATTAAGGCTCCATTTCTAACTCTAGTTCTCTTGCTAGTTCCACCTCATCTGTAGCGACTTCCCCCACTTAAGTCTTGAGCCTCTCAAAGTCATCCATGATAGCTGGAATCAACTTCTCCCAAACTCCTATTAATGTTGATATTTTGGCCTCCTCTAATGAATCACAAATGTTCGCAATGGCATCTAGAATGATTAATCTTTTCCAGAAAGTTTTCCATTTACTTTGCCAGGTCCATCAAAGGAATCACTATCTATGGCAGCTATAGCCTTACACAATATATTTCCTAAATAATAAAGTTTGAAAGTCTTAATTAATCCTTGATCCATGAGCTGCAGAATAAATGTTGTATTAGCAGGCATGAAAACAACCTTCATCTCCTTGTACGTCTCCATCAGAGCTCCTGGGTGAGCAGATGCCTTATCAATGAGCAGTAACATTTTGAAAGCAATCTTTTTTCTGAGCAGTAGGCCTCAACAGCAGACTCAAAATATTCAATAAACCATGCTGTAAACAGATGTTCTGTCATTTAAAACCCCAAAATTTTAGGCTTTGTTGTTCCATTTGTAGAGCACACACAGAGCACATTTAGCATCCTTAAGACCCCAAGGATTTTCAGAATCGTCAATGGGCACTGGCTTCCACTTAAAGTCACCAGATGTATCAGCCCCTAACAAGAGAGTCAGCCTGTCCTTTCGAGCTTTGCAGCCAGGCATTGACTTCTCCTCTCTAGCTATGAAACTTTCAGATGACATCCTCTTCTAATAGGCTGTTTCACCTACAATGAAAATCTGTTGTTTAGTGTAGCCACCTTCATCAACGATCTCAGCTAGATCTTATGGATAACCTGCTACAGCTTCTCCATCGGCACTTGCTGCTTCACCTCACACTTTTATGTCATGGAGGTAGCTTCTTTCTAAACCTTATGAACTAACCTCTGCTGGCTTCCAACTTTTCTTCTGCAGCTTCTTCACTTCTCTCAGCATTCACAGAATTGAAGAGAGTGAGGGACTTACTCTGGATTAGGCTTTGGCTTTAGGGAATGTTGTGGCTAGTTTGATCTGCCATCCAGACCACTCAAACTTCTCTATATCAGCAATAAGGCTGTTAAGCCTTCCTATCACTCATAGGTTCACTACAGCAGGTAGCACTGTTAATTTCCTTCAAGAACTTTTCCTTTGCATTCACAACTTCACCTACTGGCACAGAAGGCCTAGCTTTTGGCCAGTCTCAGCTTTTAACATGCCTTCCGCACTAGGATTAATCATTTCTAGCTTTCGATTTAAAGTGAGAGACATGTGACTCTTCCTTTCATTGAACATTTGTAGGGTTATTAATTGTTGTGTCTCAGGGAATAGGGAAGCCTAAGGAAAGGAAGAGAGACTGAGGGAATAACCGATTGGTGGAACAACCAGAACACACACAACATTTATCAACTAAGTTTGCCATCTTATATTGGCATGGCTCGTAGCGCCCAAAACAATTACAATAGTAGCATCAAAGATCACTGATCACAGATCACCATAACAAATAAAATAATAATGAAAGTTTCAAATATTACAAGAATTACCAAAACCTGACACAGAGACACAAGGTGAGCACATGCTGTTGAAAAAATTGTGCCAATAGATTCGTTCAACAGAGTTGCCACAAACCTTCAATTTGTAAAAATGCAAATTTGCGAATTTACAACAAAATGAAGCGCAAGGAGGTATGCCTGTACACAAAAATGGAATCAAACCCCAAAATTTAGTTCCTTTAAAATAGATCTAAGAGTCCTTTTCAAAATCAACTGTATTTTGTCTACCATGTTTATTCTGACCATTAGCCTAAATCACCACAATTTACAGGTTCTGCTTATTTCTTCTTAGTCAAACACTGAAAGGCTACTTTAGAAATGTCTTAAATCCCATCTCATCTAAAGATTCTTCTCCAAAGCACATGCATTAGTCAGAGCCTTTAAATGATCACCTAACTTACATTTATAAACTCTTTTATAGCTAATCCTTATGCAAACACCTACATTGTACATCATAAGCATGAAACTACTAATGCAACTCCCCCAACCAACTTAATCCACTTAGACCATCGTCACTAACCTCTAGACATCTTTTAGTTTTGTCCCTAATTAGACCATTCAAGGAATAATACCAATTTTGGTCACCAGTTTAAAATACAGTGTTACATAAAGATCATTGCTTCTGAATTGAGTCAGACTTCAATTCTAAAGTCAGCATCACCTAGTACTGTCTTTGCAACCCTATGCTTGTTACTTAATCTTTGGAGTAAGTAAAAATAATAGCTAAAGTAATTTATAAAATAATAATAACCTCAGGACAGAAAATAGCTTTCATCTTGTATACTAATTCTGATGGATTGGGAGTAGCTGCTGGAGTGGGGGTGGAGGGTAGTGTTGCCAAGGATTCTGAAACCAAGTCCACAACTGGCAGGAAAAAAGATGTCTTAATAAAACAGATGTCTGCTGCAGACAAGAGAGGGAGAAGCGGTGCTATTCATGATTGAGAAAATGAATATATGTTGCCCGGCCCATGGCAAGCACCCAAAAAAAGTTAATTCCCTTTGCATTCTTCACCAAGTAGAATACAAAATTCAAAGAAATTCAGGCTCTGGAGATGTTTTCTTCTCTTGTACAGTTATCATTGAATTTCAAGCATTCTCCCATGTAAATATTCCAAAATAAATGTTAACTTTCTCATACTTCTTAACCTGTCCTCTTTTTTGAAATTTTTCTTTAAAAAAGAGAAAAAAAAAAAAAAAACTTCAGGCCTCCAACCCTCTGGGAGTTATCCTCCCAAATTGGTATTCCTTTACTTTTTGCTGTTGCTATGCAATTACTGTAGAATTAAAATAGTCTGAAAAAGTCAAGTCCTTTCTATACTTTTACAAACTGATTTTATCTATGATATTTCTATTAAATAGCAGCCTACACTTTGAAACACATACTACCCCTCCAGCATCACATAAAATAAACTAGATCTTATTCACAACAGTATCTTAGAGCACTTTATAATTTACAAAGCATGCTAAATACGGTATCTCATTTGATCCACATAAGTTCTTATGAATTTATTCAACAGTCTTTTCTAAGAGGTATAAATTTTATCTTATAAAATTAAATTTACTGTTCACAAATTAATCCATTTTTCCAACTTTTGAGCTACTCTTTAATTCAATTCGTTTAGTCAAGCATGTTTTTGACTGCTAGATGCTCATTAATGTAACACAATAAAACCTTAAGTATGTGCTCACAAAAAATTCTACTTAAGTGAATTTTCTAGTCAACCGAGAACAAAACAAAACCTTTTACTTCTGCACCAGATCATTTTTTAAAGCTACTAATATGCATTACTGCATTAAGTTCAGAATACTGAAGATAATTTAATATTCATTAAAACTTCTATCTCATGATGACTCAAAATAATATATTGAATACCAATTCTAACATAGTCCTAAAAATGTGAAAATAAGAAATTGTTCTGAATATATGTGTGGCTCTTAGAAATTTGTTCATAAACTCCTAATAACAGCTTCCTGAGTTGTCACTATTTCCCCCTTCTAAAAAAATGGTAAATCAAGGGTTCTAATTTGACAAGTTCCAATTTAGCTATTACTATATATACATACAAAATATGCATATAATCATTTTACTCAAAAGCGTGAAATGTTCTATATATAGTAGTTTGTTCATTCTTACATTATTCATATATAAGCACTTTCATATTAGGTAGTAATTGACTAGGATTCAGAGGAAAATAAAGTCAGCTAAATGGAAATAAAATTCATGAAAACAATGTATTATACTACCACACATATACTATGTGTGAACATAATATTTTCAAATAAACTGATAATGCAAATAGTATTACTCAACAAATAACAAATTGTATAAATTAGGCCAGTATATGGTTCTCTCTGCTTTCCCCGCTGGCATGCACTGCTGCATTCTCTCTTTTTTTTTATTTTTTTATTTTTTGAGATGGAATCTCGCTCTGTTGCCCAAGCTGGAGTGCAGTGGCACAATCTTGGCTTACTGCAACCTCAGTCTCCCGGGTTTAGGTGATTCTCCTGCCTCAGCCTCCCCAGCAGCTGGGACTACAGGTGTGCGCCACTACACCCAGCTAAGTTTTGTATTTTTAGTAGAGACAGAGTTTCACCATGTTGGCCAGGCTGGTCTCAAACTCCTGACTTCAACTGATCTGCCCGCCTCGGCCTGCCAAAGTGCACTGCTGCATTCTAATACAACCTTAAAACAACAAAAAATAAAATACCACTGTGTCTCTAATTTTGTGTTTCTAAGTGTTTCTAATTTTGTGTAGTCAGTTAGAAAAGTAACCTTGAATAAACTGTAAATTATTCAAAAGTAAATCTATCAGGTATTTTAACTGAATATTTCAAATGGCTTTTGAAAGTCTAAATTTTGCCTTAGAAATCTTAGAGCCAAAAGAAACCTTAAAGAACATCTCAGTATTCTTCTCATTATTTTAAAAATACAATATATGTATGTAGCAAACTATAAGGTACATTATTAATAAAAGCAAATGCACTATACACACACACACACACACACACACATATATACACACACATAGATTCTCACTAGTTTAACCTTATTCTACATTTTTAAAAAATGTTACCCAGAGAAGTTAAGTAAAGTTAATATAGCAACGTAACAAGTGTTTATTTTTTACTTTGGCAAAACAGTTTGCAGAGTCTTCTGATATTCTTATGGAAGAGAAAGAAAAATGTGGACTGGATGAAGGAAGGAAGTTAGATCATTAAGGACCAGCCTTATCTTGAGGTTTTAAGAAACTCAGATTTGCATTTTATAATATGAAGACAACTAGCACTAATTTGGAAAATGAATTGGAAGGAAACAACACTGGAAATGAGACTACTTAGGAAATTAATGCAAGTCTCTTAATGAGCGATAAGGGCATAAACTAAAGTGAAGACATCAAGCAGCACACATTGATTTGAATTGCAGACTTGGCAGGACTTAGTTATCAACAGGATGTGGGAGGTGAACTGTTAATACAAGGTTGGTGTCCAGGTTTTTAACTCAGATTCCTGGTTACTTAAAAATGCCTCTCGGATGGTAAATCTGCACAGAGCAGGGGGGGTGGTAAATTTGCATGGAGGCCGGATTTGGTGGCTGTGATGACAACTTTGGGACATTCTGAATATCCTAAGGTTAACATTTTGGATTGCCGAGGACATCCATGTGAAAGTATCTAGCTACTATTTGGAAATATAAGTCAGGAAAATTCTGTTAGAAATACGCTTCTGGACAATGGCATAATTTATGATGACGATGTTCAGAATTCCACGAAACAATGCATAGAAACTCGGCTTGAGTTCATACAAAATACAATTGCCCCCCCTATATCCACAGGTTCAGCATCTATGGATTTAACTAACCATGCATGGAAAACATTGTTAGGCCTACAATGGTTGTATGTGTACTGAATATGCACAGACTTTTTTTCTTGTCATTATTCCCTAAAGAACTATTTACATAGCATTTACATTACAGTAGGTATTACAAGTAGACTGGAGATGATCTAAATATGGGAGGATGTGCATAAGTTATATGCAAACATTATGCCATATGATATAAAGAACTTGAGCATTCTTAAATTTTAGTATCTCCAGGGGACCTAGAACCAATCTCCCCCACGGTTACCAAGGGACAACTGTATTCAGGTACTATACAAAACCTAAGGGGTACAAAAATGAATAAGACATTAACCTCTAGAAATTTACAGTAGGACAGGAAAAAAAAAATTGTAAATAAGTGATTACTAAATTGTTCAATGCGTGCAATTACGGCAATGTGTATAAAGCAGACAATGGCAACAGGGTCAAGAATGGAAGCCACTAGAACATTAGGTCAGGTGGATTAAGACAAGACTGAGAAACATGTAATCAAGAGAGGAGCAAATTTCAAATACAACAAAAAAGAGTCAACACTATCAGATTAACAGAGGCCAACACTAGAAGAATTAATATGCTGGATAGCAATTACATCACTTCATAGGCTAGGCTACAACGATTCCCAACCTGGTATTGCCAGATCACTGGGCCAACAGTAAGGATGTGTAACTATTCTCAATATTTCAAAATGCCCTTTAAAAATTCTAACTTTACCTAATATAGCCTAACTTCTTTACAGCTGACTGGAATTATGTTAGCTCAATATGGTAACTCTATCATCTTATATTTGTCTCTTTTTTTGATTAGTAGTTACACATCTGATAAAGGGAGGAAATGAATGATTACTTAGTAGAAATAATTTTGTGTTATAAAACAGGTTTACACAGAGAAGAAAATAAAAACAATCCTTAGCACTTAAAAGTCTAGACTCAAGGGCTAAAACACTAGGCCATAGCTAATAAGAGTATGCTTAACAGCTATAAACGACCTGTTCAGTTCAAAACATTGGTTAGCTAAGTAAGGGGTTGTAGGCACATGCCTTGAGAGTAGTCAAGCTAAAAGAGACTGTGGTTTTAGTTGATAACAGCCTCGCTCTGTGCCAACACGAAGCTCCAAAAAAACCTATTCTAATGTTAAGCCATATTAATAGGATTACACATAAGTGAAGGAGTGGTATAACAGTTTTAATGTATGCTATTCAACAGTATAACTGGAATGAAATGGGCCACTACCATGTTCCAAATTTTAAAACATACAACTACGATATTTTATCTAGAAAACACTCGAGAGCTGTTTTCCAACGGCAGAAGGGATATCATATATAGAGAGAATAGTGGGCTTTTAATTTATTGCTACAGAAAACAAAACTAGGATGGGTAGACAGACGTTACTGAATGGCAGATATTCGGCCAAATACAAAGACCTTATGAATGTAAGAATTACTGCCAAAAAACAGTGTTAGACCCATCATCATTGAATGTTTTTATACAAAGGAAAGATGATCCATCTCTTAGCATTCACACTACACTGTAATTGCATGTTTAAAATTATCTGTCTCTCCGAATAGAACATGAACTCTTTGAGGGAATGGTTATAGTCTTATTTATCTTTTTGGCCCCATGGAATCTAGCAATGAACATTGTATACAGCTATTGTACAAAAAAAAAGGCCTATTGAATTAATAGGTGAATGAAGAAATTGAATGTTTTAAGAAACACTTCATTGAAAAGATGAGATGCCCTTTTGGGCCCCTAAATTTTTAAGATGTCCTTAGTACAGAGTCTCATGCAAAACTCATTCTACTTCATAACACAGCCTAGGAAGGGTGTGCATAATGAATCTATTTTACTATGTGATAAGGAGCACAGTTAGGCTAATTCGAACTGCTATCTTTATCTGAAGTGCTAATATTAATTACAGTTTCTTTGCCAAACTAGAAAAGAAATAATTCCTGATCTTTGTATTACGAACCCTTAAGCAAATGCTTCAGTATGAAAATATTTATGAGAGTATCTCAAACACAGAAGAATCTCTAGAATGCGAGGATTTAAAAAATCTTATTCTTTAAACATGTTAAGTAGTAGGCAGAGCAAAATGCCATCAGGTGACATGGAAAATGAATCAGTAACACTGAACTGCCAGTAGAAAGAAAGGAAGAACTAAGAAAAAAAGGAAAAAACTGAAAAGATTTTAAGAAATTACAAGTTACAGCATCATATCTGAATGGCATCTGCCTGAAGGATTTTCCTCATGTTCTGCCTAAACCTTTCTACTTTCACGGCTTCACAAGAAACTCTACCACAAACTAGTTGGGAAAATAAAGTACACAACATAAATCAGTGGGTTTGGTTTCTTGATTTTTAACCTTTGGTAAAAGGGCAGTGAGGGAAACAAACGTTGAAAGTACTGCTCCAGGTAACAGGAACATCATAGATTATAGGTAGATCTTATTCCCCACCATTTTAACTCAAGTAGACATTTGCAACTGTCTGAATGTGTCTTGCATACAATAGGTACTCCCTCTCTTAAATAAATAAGAGAAATGTAAACACACAGCTAACTCTATTTTGGAGTCCACATGATCCGACAAAAAGAAGTCCCCAGAGATGCATACTACCAGTGATTGATCACTTAGAAGGGAAACGCTTTAAAAAGTTTTACTTGGGAACGCACTTTCAATGTAGAGAAATAATGATATAGTTATAGGTACCTTGCACAGCTGTACAGATGAATATACACACACAGGGAAAATTTACAAATTACTTTCACTGTTTGAGTTAATCTAAGAGACAGGGCCTGGAAGATGTAATCTTTCACATAAATACCCTAGACGTGTGAAATTAATTTTCACAATATCTTCCTTAAAAACAAGGCAAAATATAGACACTTGGTCCAGTTACACGTTTCTGGAGAAAGAGAAAAACACATTTTAGTAGCAACTACCTTATCTAGGAACTAATTTTTATTAAGCTGTTTTTCGAAATATGAGCCTTGTTGGCATTATAACACTTCATAGAATGATATTTGCAGGATTCTAAGGTGTGCTTGTTGTAAAGACGTTATTTACTTCTTTTCATGGAGAAAAACAGTTTTGAGGAGGAAATTAACATAACCCCAAATTTCCTGGACCCCCTACAACGGCAAACAGAAGGGGAATGGACAGAGTGTAACCCAGCATCAGCCCGATCGGGGACAGGGAAGGGTTAGGAATGGGACAAAAAACTGGACTCTCAGTTTGGCAGGAAGGCGGGTATTGCGGAAGGATGGTTTGCCGCGGCGGGGGAAAGAAAAGAAGGTGCAGCCTGAGCCCCCCGTGGCCCCTCGCTCCTCCCAGCCCGTCCCGCGGGGTTTGCAGGGCCTCACCCCGACCTCCACTCCGCGCGGCCAGCAGGAGGCGGCGGCCCGGACGCTGTACCTGCCCACCAGCCCGCTCTGCCCCGCGTGCGGCCGCCGGGAGGCCGGTAAAACCGCGAAGGCCGGGGCGAGCGAGCCAGTCGAGCCCGGTGTCCCAGCAGCGCCGCTCCGCCCACCAGCCTCCCGAGACGCGGCCAGGACCCCCGCGCGTCCTCAGCCGGCTCCAGCCCTCAGGAGGCGGCCCCGTCGGCGCCTCGGCCTGCCGGCGCACCTCCGAGCCCCCAGCCAGCTGGGCGGTCCCGGTCCTCGCTCCCCGCTGTCAGCCTCCACTTACCTTCAATCGCCATGATGTGCTCGCCACGGACCGCACCAACTGGATGGCGGGGGCAGCAGGCGCGAGGGCGGGCGGAGGACGCGCCGAGTCCGCCAGCGAGAGGGGCGGGGCCCGGCCCGGAGTCGCCCGGCTGCGCGGCCGCGAGGGGCGCCGCGGGCGGGGCGAGGGAGGGGCCCCGAGCGCCGCAAGTGCGGGCCGCGGAAGAAATGGAACCTTCCCGGGGCCGCCGCCGGCACGTGACGCCACCCCGCCCCCACCCTACCCTACCCCACCCCACCGCCCCCACCGCGCCTCGCGCCTGGATTCAAAACAGGTGCCCGGCCCGGAGAGCCACGGGCCCGCGCCCGAGACCTGCCCGAGGCGCGCCGAGCTCGTGTGGGGGCCCGGGCCCAAGCTTCCTGGCGCCGGGCGCCCTGCTGCGGTCCGGTACTTGCAGCAGACGAAGTCCATGAAGGAGGCGAATGGCAAATGATGTGGTCAGGACCATGGACAGGTCTCCTCGGTTGTAAAGGATTCACACCCACCGACTCTCAGATTTGATAATAGGAAAGTCTGTTTTGGTTTCGTTTGGTTTTATTTTGTTTTGTTTTGCCCAAATCAGCCACATACTCGTCTCAGATCTCCGCTGTGAAGTGGAGAAACAGCTAGTTGGCAAAAAGCAAAAAGGAGAGAGGAATCCTGAGCACAGCAGTGGTCTCTCTCACACACAAACACATACACACTCACCTGCACGCACTCACTTCACCCCTTGGCCTCGCTCTTGATAAGCCTTGCTGCCACACAGAGCTTGGCTTACCTCTTGGAACTAAGAGTTGGAATTTGTCTACACATTGCTAACGCACATTTGAAGCCACACAAAAGTAGGGGTTAGACAGACGTTTTGACAAAGGACCTGGAAAGCATGTCACATGCAGGTTTTTAAAAATTTGTAAACCTGTGACCATTGTGAACACTCCCAGGCCAACCCTGAGCACAATTAGCCACTTAGTTTTTACTTAAGATACTTGAACCGCTCAACCATTTACCCAACTCTCAACTTCATTTACTAATTTGAGGACCTGGACAATCAACGGCATAAACAACATTGAGAAATATGGAGTTTAGTGATTCTCCCTTGTGGAAGAAATGCTAATTCCTAGAGCAAAATAGCTATATTAGGGACTGAAACAAAGAAGAAAATATTTTACACTTATGTAAGTGAGGTTGGACTGTAAATCTAGAGCAGAAACTGTCTTCCATTGCTTTTATATAACCTCTCCCTCAGTCGCAGTTTATGCTCAATAGACATTCATCGTTGACCATTTTCGTTAGTTCAGTGAGTATCTGTGGAGCCGGCACTGTGCTGAAAACTGGCTACAAGCAAGAATTGTTATTGAAGGATCAAACAAAATACTGTTTTACTCAGAAAACATTAAAATGCCTATACTTTAGGAAAGCCCCATGAGAGAGTTTATGATGGACATCTAGAGGATTCAGGTAAAATGTTTAATAACATTTTCCCCAGGCAGCCTCCCTTAAAACAGTCTTGAACTCCAAGACATTGATCTGAACTTGACACCACAGTTCTGAGTTTGTGGTTTCTGGCTAGTTCTGAGTAATCCAATTGTTCAAACTTTTAAAGAATTTCATATTGAAAGCCCGAAAAATTTAATCATCCTTTCCTCATCAATTGCATAGTTACTAAGTAAAAAACCAGATTATGTGAGTTTCCATAACCTAGAGTAGCATTGCTACTATTTGTCCAGGAGACTTATTTGTGTATGTGTGGTGAACTTGAATTTCAAACTTGTCGAATACGGGAGTTTAGGCCAAGGCCACTGGGTATTGATGACATTTCCCTGTGGATTAGAATGCAGAATTCTCCCTACCAACATTGCCTTATAAAAAAAAAAAGAAACTATGTTTTCCAAATACTAGCTGGAAAATTTCTGAGACTGATGTTGGAAAATATATGGATTTCCTTACCTAAGATTTCATATAGATGCTGAGTTTGCTTAGCAGCCACTTGGAATCAGTTTTTAATTTAGTGTCTTAACATATTCTTATTTCTAAAGTATGTTATGGGTTTGATAATTTTAGGGAGTGTCAATTATTTATAATTTAAATGTTTTACATTTTAATTACACATCCTGCTTAATAACAAAAATTGTTCCTAATCTTGACCTTACACTTCCAAAACTGTCTTTAGTCTGTATACCTTTATGTACTAGGGAATGCACAAGAGATTCTTCATCTTTCATTCTTCGTTCTTCTTTATAAGAAGTTATTTGCAAAACAGTTTCCAAACATATAATTCAAGCAATTACCATCATGTGATGTGGAGATAGTTAGGAGTTCAGTTAGGAAAAGTAGAATAAAAGAAGTCAAGCTGGGCATAGTGGCTCATGCCTATAACCCCAGCACTTCGGGAGGCGGAGGCAGACTTGAGCCCAGGAGTTCAAGACCAGCCTGGGCAACATGGTGAAACCCTGTCTCTACTAAAAATACAAAAAATTAGCCGGGTATGGTGGCACATACCTATAGTCCCAGCTACTCAGGAGGCTGAGGTGGCAGGATCACCTGAGTGAGAAGTCAAGGCTGCAGTGAACAGTGATTGCACTAGTGCACTCCAGCTTGGGCGATGGGAGTTAGTCAAACTAATTTCCTTTCTTATGTTATAAAATGGAAATGTTTTTGGTATTTTGAGTTTCCAATTAGTTTTTCATAGAGATATTATTTTGAATGATAGTTTTATTTCCAGGAGGACCACTAAGCTTATTACCTAGTGATGTGGCTGAAACATCAGTGGGAAAATTGAGCACAGAAGATGAATCATGTGGGAAGAACAACTCAAAAGGGAAGTGAAGAGTAATTACACCTACATTAGTTAAGTAGTTTTCATGTACCACACAAAATAACCACTATTGATAGCAATATCATCTTGATGGGAAAGTATGTTCCAAGTTACAAAAATTCCCAATGTACTTTTAAGGAACAACTCGTGTTTAAAATTGGACCTTTCCTTTATGTAATTTAAGCTGTTCAACTGAAAAAGACTAAACCACTAGAAGAATAAAAAAAAATACTACCTAGCAATTATATAGTTGCATATATAGAAGTGGAGATTTAACAAGTATCTATACAAAAAATATGTATTTTGGCAAATTTTGTAGATCTTAAATTATTCAGGGATTTTGAGCATTTGAGTAAAGGAGACTTTTTTTTCAGACAGGGTCTCTCTCTTGTCATCTAGGCTGGAGTGCAGTGGCGTGAACATGACTCACTGCAGCCTCGACCTCCTAAGCTCAAGCAATCCTCCCACCTGAACCTCCTGCGTAGCTGGGACCACAGGTATGCACCACCACACCTGGCTAACTTTTTTATTTTTTATTTTTTGGAGAGGCAGGGTCTCACTTTGTTACCCAGGCTGGTCTCAAACTTCTGGGCTTGAGCGATCCTCCTGCCTCGGCCTCCCAAGGTGCTGGGATTACAGGCATGAGCCACTGTGCCCAACCTGAGACAATGTTCCCAGCCAACACTTTTAAACTTTAAGCTTTGTTACCAGTTGTAATTATCTGAAAAGAGGTGGCTGGATTATACGAACCTGGTGAAAAACCAAGTCAAAACCATTAATATTTATTTTTCTTCATGAATCACAGTGCCATGAAAAGTTACACTCTTAGTTATTCTGATTGTCTTTTTTTCTAGCACTCATGAAGTTAAACAAAATATGGCAAATTGTCTTTATAAAATAATATTGTCCTTTTGCAATTATAAATTAGTTTAAAATAAATATAATTATCAGAGCTTTGTTGATGTAATTGGCTTTTGTTTATATTTGTTACATTACAAATTTGAATTATACTTGCCTCTCTAAATCCATCCATTCCAACAAGCTACTCTGTCTTCAATTAATTGTACATTAGTTAATACTTTTTTTGGTTACAAATGAGAGCAACTCAATTTGAATTAGCTTAAGGAAAGTGGAAAGTTAGTTATAAAGATATAAGTACAGAAATGAACCTTGGCCTCAGAATCAGCTAGATTTGGAAACCCCAGTGCTATCACCATACCTTCTACCTCTTCTCTCTACTTCTGTGCATGTTAGCTTCATTTTGCTTGCTCACCACAGGCTAACTTTGTCCCTCTTGCAGAAAACATGACGCTTGAAAGATGTCGAGCTTTACAGCTCATAGTTTCTGCCAACTTTCTGGGCCCCAGGTTCATAAAGTCCCCATAAAGTATCATTGGCTCAACTTAAATGAAATACTCTGTTTCATACCAATCAGGAGGCCAAGTACAAAAATTAGCTCTAGCCTGAGTCAAGTGCACGTCCCTGAACAAAACTTCTGTGGCCATAATGGCAGGGTCATGGAAGAATACAGCAGCCCCCATGAGACTCATATGGATGAACTGGGGAAGAAGGAAGATAGTTCCTAGAAGGAGGTTGTTGGACAGAAAGAACTTAACTTATGCCTAGTGTTCCATTATTGGAACGCTAAGCATGCAGGAGTTGTTTATATCCTGCTACTCAAGGTCATCACCAAGGGCTGATTGCAAAAATTCTAAAAATTGCAACCTCAGGCATAAATGGGTTAAATGGTAACTACAAAGGTACTGTACTGTCTAGACATCCACCTCATGTCTACCTTCTAACTCTTTTGCAAGCACTTGCCTTTCATCATACTTCCCTGCAGTTCCCTTACAGCAGAGCTATCCAAAAGAATTGTCTGCAACTATTAAAACACCCTGTATTTGTGCTGTCCAGTACAGTGGCCCGTAGCCACCTGTGACTATTGAGCACTTGAAATGTAGGGAGTGCAACTGAGGAATTGAATTTTTAGTTTTATTTAATTTTATTCAGTTTATAGTTTAAAAAGCCACATGTGGCTATCATCTGCCATATCAAACAGCATAGACTTAGAGCTACAGAAATGGCATGGCAGTGTTCAGGCAGGAACTAAGAAAGATTATTTAATGAGCACTTGGTGAGATAAACTGTAATGTCTATAGTGGGAAAAGAATAGCAGCAATTTCCCATGTTTGGCAATTCTATCTAATGACCTGACACTGTAAGAAATATATCCATCATGCTGCGTGGAGGTAGTTAAAAATGGAGATGGAAAAAAATAACCAGAAATCAGAATAATTTTGTTTTCTCTTCCATTTCCTCCAGCAAATATTTTCCTCAAGAGTTGTCATTTACTCTACTATAGATAGCACAGTTATAACAGGGAAAAACTAACATGAAATATTCTAGAATTATTTTTGTTCACTTAGATCAAATGGTAGTTTTTTTCCTGCCACCTAAAGCTTTAGAAGTAACACAAGCTCTAGCAAAGAAAAGAAAGAAGTGAGCAAATAGCATGGACACTAATTTATTATCCTGTGCTTTCCTTCCATTGTATCTTCTAAGCGTTTCATTCAGACAGAAGGGCCAACTACACTTCCTTTTCCTCTGTAAATATGATATTCTTCCTGTATAATCTGCTATAATTTTCTTATTGCTCACCGAAGTTATTGCTATTGGCTAGCTGCATAGAGCAGTACGCAGAGGTTTTTCAAAAGAATAATAACACAGCACGATACTGGCCTGTCAGCTCGTAGGAGTGAACAGAACTTTTAAACATATAGACCAATTTAACACAAAATGATTAACAAGTACATGCTTAGTAGGATACAGGCTACTCTAACTAAGTGTTCTTATTCACAACAAAGAAGTTATTATTTTGTTCTAGGTAAGAGTACTTGACTATATTTAAAACCTTTTTTCACAGCTGAGTGTTTCCATGATAATGACAAGTGGCATTTATATAATGACTTTCACTCAGAGGTCAAAAAGTGTGCCACAAACCTTTTACATGACATAAATATGTCACCCACCAGTAAATGCAGCTGCCTATCATGTAGAAAGCAGAAGCAACTTTTAGAAGCCCTAAAGAATATACATATACGGGAAAGAAATAGAGTTTTACACCTAAAATAAATTGATAATCTGAGTTAGATGAGAAAATGGTCTTCTGCTGCAAAAACATTATTCAAATCTTCTTGGTTTATATAATTGCAAATTTGGACAGGGTAATGATGTGTGGAATAGAGGAAGGAGAGTCAAAGCAGAAAGACAATTTAGGATAATCTGGAAAAGAGATGATTAGGGCATCAGTTAGAAAAAGGAGGTAAAATAATGGGCTTGATCAGAGCAGAGAGTCTATGAAGGTCACTAAGAGCTTTTATTGCTTACACTCTTCAAATACAATGCTGTCAAACATTATTCTTTGTATAAAAGCAGGTGCTCAATAAATTTTTGTTAAATGAATAAATTGTAACAGGCTTGGTGTCATGTATCCTTTATAATTGTAGTTCTTAAACTCTGATGCATACATCTACACAAAAATCGGATAAAATAGCCATTGATGATTGTGATAAAGAGAAGCTAAAAATGGATTATTGAAAACTCTTTATGTAAAATAGTATTTCTCATTATCATCTTCCTAATCATCGCTTCCTAATACAGAATTTCTCTTTGCTTAAGTATTTACTTACTGTTATGAAGGAAAGGGTAAAAACTTAGAGTTTAACGTGGTATAACATGCCATAATCTGACAGAAAGTTTATTAGTGTTTTCTATTTTAACATGGAGCAATTAACTAAAGGAATTATGGAACATTTTTTAAGGATTCAGAAAGATAGACTACAAAACCAATTATAGAATGACTTGTAAGATACAATTTTGAATTGTAAGTGATACGTTAAGGTCTGGAAGTAAATTGTGAGACTCCAAGCACAATTGATGTTTCAATTGTTATGGTAAAGTTTTCATTTCATGAAGATACTGAATTTTTAAAATACTAAAAAACCTGATTAGGCCGGGCGCGGTGGCTCACGCTTGTAATCCCAGCACTTTGGGAGGCCGAGGCGGGCGGATCACGAGGTCAGGAGATCGAGACCATCCTGGCTAACACGGTGAAACCCCGTCTCTACTAAAAATACAAAAAATTAGCCGGCCGTGGTGGTGGGCACCTGTAGTCCCAGCTACTCGGAGAGGCTGAGGCAGGAGAATGGCATGAACCTGGGAGGCGGAGCTTGCAGTGAGCCGAGATTGCGCCACTGCACTCCAGCCTGGGTGACAGAGCGAGACTCTGTCTCAAAAAAAAAGAAAAAAAAAAAAAGAAAGAAAAAAAAACCTGATTAAATAAATACTTGCTAATAAGTACTTAGGTAATCCAGTTTGTCTCCTAAAACTCCATGCATAAATATTTAGCTTAGTTTTTTTTGTTTGTTTGTTTGAGACAGAGTCTCACTCTATTGCCCAGGCTGGAGTGCAGTGGCATGATCCTGGCTCACTGCAAACTCCACCTCCCAGATTCAAGCGATTCTTCTGTCTCAGCCTCCCAAGTGGCTGGGATTACAGGCATGCACTCTGCTAATTTTGTATTTTTAGTAGAGGTGGGGGCTTCACAATATTGGCCAGGCTGGTCTCAAACTCCTGACCTCAAGTGATCCACCTGCCTCGGCCTCCCAAAGTACTGGGATTACAGGTGTGAGCCACCACACCCAACCTTGCTTAGCTTTCAGTAGAAAAGATAATATAGAAAATATTAGATAAAGCAGTTAGGGTACCTGCTACTTCTACTAGTTTCTGTTCACTGCATCTGATTATTATGAATTTACAGAGGGGAAATGTACTCCTGTGCTAGATGCTAAGCCATGTTTGTTTTCTTCCCCACCCACACTCCTCACCCAACCAAAATACACTTGATTGAGTTTATGTCTATATTGTTAAATATTAATCCAACTGAATTCACCATTGTTCAAGAGGCTACTAAATTTCAAACTCTCAATCTAAAATGTAACAACTACATTGTCCTTTGTAATGTTTGCATAAAATTTCCACTGGGATCCATTTCTAAACCTTTTAAATATCAGACTATTACTTTCAGTTGCCTACTGGTAATTTCCACCTGTTATGCTCAACCTACTTCTTAAACTCACTACATTCTCTTTTTTTAAAAAAAATTATTCCTCTTCCTTTATTCACCACCTGAGTTATTGATAACACAATCCACTAAGTCATCCAAATTAGAATGACTTAGAATTATTTGTATCCCTCACATGGGGTTTCACCATGTTGGCCAAGATGGTCTCAATCCACCCACTTTTGCCTCCCAAAGTGCTGGGATTACAGGGATGAGCCACCACATCCAGCCAGAATTATATTCTTTTCTTTTTTTTTTTTTTTTTTTTTTCTGAGACAGAGTCTTATTCTGTCACCCAGGCTGGAGTGCAGTGGTACGATCTCGGCTCACTGCAGCCTCTGCATCCCAGGTTCCAGAGATTCTCCTGCCTCAGCCTCCTGGGTAGCTGAGATTACAGGCACACGACACCACACCCAGCTAATTTTTGTGTTTTTAGTAGAGACAGGGTTTCACCATGTTGGTCAGGCTGGTCTCAAACTCCTGACCTCAGGTGATCCGCCTGCCTCGGCCTCCCAAAGTGCTAGGATTACAGACGTGAGCCACCGTGCCCAGCTGAAAGAATTATATTATTTAGCATATGGCAATAATCGCAAGAACTAAAAACAGAAACTTATGAAAGTCTGCCTCTTGGGAATATGCTGGGTATAGAGGAGTCTCAATTGGAAAATATTAATTTTTGTTTTGACATTAAAAATATATTCTGAAAATAAAGGTTCGAATGGCTTCTCTCCTCCTCTGTGATGCCTCCCAAGCCTACCTTCCGTCAGAGGTAAGAACCCTCATGATATTTGCATTTATGTTTATTATATTTAGAGTGTCTCTTCATAATTGAATGGGCCCTAAACTGAGCCCTAAGTTAGTAACTCTGTTTCATTCATCTTCCTGGTTCCCTTTCACTGAGGAGGCTTAAATGAGGAATTCCTTAAATGGAATTGGTTTGAGCTAGACAGGGCAAGCCTGTCTGAGGGAGGAAGTGTGTATTCAACCCACCTTGGTCTGTGCTCTCATTCTGTTTTCCTGGAAAGGATTTTACTGTTCTCTCTTAGGGGCCATTCCCTTTTGATTTAGCCTCCTTTTATGTCTGAGGCTTAGTTATATAATCACAGATGAAGTTCTTTATTTTCTCCAAATTTTCTATGTAGGGCTTTTCTATTGGTGCTGGTCAATGGGAAGTTATTTAATGTGCTGAGCTATATCTCTGCAGATGGGAGAATCTGCAGCCCGGTCAGTTTTTTTTAAAAAAATTTGGACAATGACATCAAGGCTCCAAAAACCACAGGAGGACCCTGAGCATAAACACCTTACAAACTGGGGGCAAAATTTGGATTTCTCTGTATACTTCTCCTATCCCTCCTTACAGTGCTCTCAGGGAGGCTCCAGGAAAAACCCCAGTCTTATATTCTGAATTCCCTCACCCTGACATACCACATAACAACTATGATTTTCCTCATTGTATATTAAATAACAGTATATGCTTGTATGGTCCTTTGTGCAGAGTATGAATGTATTCTATAATGAATATAAATGCAGAATATAAACTGTAAAACTTTGGTTTGTAGTTAAAATGTCTAAAACCTGCGACTGACCCACCTGAGCTATGCTCTCAGCTTATTCTAAACAATAAATCAGAGAGGGGATTGGATAAGAACTCCGTCCAGAATAGTACACTATTTGTGCTGCGCTTGCACCAATCCGACAGTGAGTGCCTCCTTAAGTGTTGCACCCTAGGTTCCTGGCTTACCTCAGCCTGAGTCCTGACCTGGGATTCCTACCATCTCTAGCTCCCCTGGGTCACAGCAATGGGAGAGGATCCCAGCAGTGCTAAATCTTCCCCTATTCCCAGTGCCAAGCCCACAGTGATCCCTCATTAGTGAAAATGTATTTAATTAATAATCAATAAAGCCCTTCAATAAATGAATGAAAGTAGAATAGGGAAAACCTAGACCAGAAGCAGCACAGGTAGAATGGACCTGGAGTTTTAATTGAGAGTAAGTTCAATTTGTATATATGGGGTGCCTACTAAAATTATTAATGTGGTTTTAGACTGCAATTTTAGATACCTATTATCTATCAAAAAGAAAGCAGCAATCCCAGTCTTCCCTGCTCTGATAAAAAAAAAAAATACCTGGAGTGAATTCAATGGCAAGATATTTCTAATTATATTCTATGTGAAAAAGGCTAAAAAGCTGATAATGTTTAGTCTGAAAAAGAAATGACTCAGGGACTCCATGATAATTGTTTTCAAATATTTGAATGTCTGCCAGATGAAAAGAGATCAGGCTTATTCAGTATAGTCACGATGGTTAGAGCCAAAACCAGTGGGTGGTAGCTGTACAGGAAGAGATCTGTGCTGTTATAAGCCCCAGTGCCGAGATTATCACTGTCATGAATAGTCTCTCTTGGTTTAGTGTGCATAATAATTGTTTTTTTTTTTTTACCACATTAAACCAGATTGTAATCATAGCCTACATGCAAGGTCTATTGGAAGAGAATTGTGCTAACAGGCGACTCAACAAAAGCATTAGGTGGATGGCAGATTTGGGAAGCTGCCAGCCCTTTCCCCTCCTCCTTACTTGGCATTTTTTATGTTTGTTTGTTTTTTGGGGTTTTTCCACTCTGTGTTGGTAGAAGCACTTGAGATAGTTGAAACCAATGGTTTCCCAGGTAGGCTTTCTTCTTGCCCAAGACCCATCCTGGAACCTGTACCAGTCTCCCCAACCCTCTCTCTCCCACAGTCCAACTTTCCAGCAGGTTTCATTTTATCCCAGTCTCCTGCTCTCAAAATCCTAAGGACCACATGCTAGTTTTGTCATAGGGCCCATATCTTAGGTTTCTCTCGCCTCACTCCTCCTCATTTATACTTTAGCTTTAATTTTCAGTGATTCACCTCTAATCTCCCAAAGGTCCAAGAAGCTAAAGTGGAGAGAAATTAATGCTCATATAGAGATTTTCTGCGTAAGAGTCAATGATTCTAAGACAAGCTTGAGATGGAAATGAACATGATGTACTTGAAAGATAAGGAGATTTTCAAGAGTAAAGAAGTAGAACTGAGGAATTGTAAGAGTCATA
This sequence comes from Symphalangus syndactylus, assembly GCF_028878055.3. Taxonomy (NCBI): domain Eukaryota; kingdom Metazoa; phylum Chordata; class Mammalia; order Primates; family Hylobatidae; genus Symphalangus; species Symphalangus syndactylus. The sequence continues at coordinate 13,246,464 of NC_072434.2, forward strand.
TTACTATTGCTGAATATCAGACTGAGGACCCCCAGAATCTTGTAAGGATTTTAGCAAGAAAGTGGTATGTTCAGAGTGACATTCTGGGCAGTAAATTATAAGACGGAGTATAGGATTAGTTCAAGAAAGTAGAGAATAAAGGCAGGAACTAATTAGAAGATGCCACAGTAGTCCAAGAATCAGATGGTGAAAGCATGGACAATGGGAGCAGCTGTAAGCATGGAAAGGAAGAGTTAGGTGGAGAGGCATGTTAAAAGAATTTTGACAATACTTAGTGTACTGGACATTACCTTATCTGACCAGAAAAATATATCCTTTATTTTCCAAAAGTTGCCCCTCTCCCACTCCAGCCATATGATTATGGAGGGGACTGAGGTACAGCCATGAGAATGCCCTTGGTAGAACTCCTACCACAAAGAGCACACTTGAGTAAGGGCCTCAGCTGCTGCACCTGGAAATCCATCTCCATGTTTGCACTGAGGCCACATCTCATACAGGTTGCTGCCACCAGTAACTGAGTGTGATAGGGACACCAAGAGAGCTCCATTCCAGGAAGACAAGAGACTCCCTTTCAGCAACTTTGCCTCAGGAACTACCTGATAATCTTGCAGAACCCTCTATAGACTGCCTAGCAATCTAGACCCAAACTATTCTCTCTTTTACCCTCACTTAGAGTCAGATTGCATCAAGGTCTGATGGCTTCCCAGCCATTTCCAGCACCCTCCCTATATATATATCCTTTCACACAGATATATAGGTTGTATATGTCTAAATATATCTAATAAAATCCTTATGCATTTAATCCTGTTTGGCATCTGCTTGTTAGAGGACATGAACGAATGCAACTGCCAATCCTATTCTTTCTCTCTGGCTCTGTCTTCTGTCTCTCTGTCTCCCTCTCTCTCTTTTACACATACACATGCCCCAGGGGTAGCACATGATCCAGGCTGGGCCAATTACCTAGTACAGCATCCATCTTCCCATAGTGATTATTCTAAAGAATAGGCACATGACCCAAGTTGGACCACTAAGAATGCCCCCTGAGACTGGCTGAATTTAAACTAGAGGCCAAACTGAGTTTTTAAATGCAGATGCTGCTGAATGGGTGTGACCTAAGTCTACTACTAGAATCCCAGCCTTGTGGAAAAGACCCAGAAAGTATAGCTATCATCCAGGTAGAAACAGAAAGAGTGCATTTTGGTGGCACCACTTTGCTGGTTCCAGTTCCTGAGGTGCATAGAGCTGCTCTAGTTTCCTGCAGCTCTCTCTCTCTCTCTTTTGTTTTTCTTTTTAAATTATATGAGGTACCCAGGATCCTTCCAATAAACCCCTTTTTTTTTCCTTAAGGTAGCTGGAGTTTCAAATTCGGTCACTTGAAGCCAAAAGACTCATAATTAATATACACAGTGACAAAATAGACAAAGGATTAAGTAGAGGATAAGAAGGAGTTAGTTCTAATGTTACAGGCATAGGAGACCAAAATAACGGTGCTAGTCACAAAAATATGGGAATTAGAAATTCCTTATGAGAGATGATTGAAACACAACAGGATATCCAAATAAAAATGTAATTAGATTATTGGGGATAATAAAAAATTGAAGCCTTAGTGAGAGGTTTCAGGATGAGATACAGACACATAATAGACTTGCTACTTGAAACTAGAATGTAAAATCAGTTTTCCAAGACAGTATACTGGGCTCGGCTGGGTGCAGTGGCTCATATCTATAATCCCAGCACTTTGGGAGGCCGAGGCAGGCGGATCACTTGAGGTCAGGAGTTCGAGACCAGCCTGGCCAACATGGTGAAACCCCGTGTCTACCAAAAATACAAAAATTAGCCAGGCATGGTGGCAGGTGCCTGTAAACCCAGTTACTTGGGAGGCTAAGGCAGGAGAACTGCTTGAATCCGGGAGGTGGAGGTTGTAGGGAGCCGAGATCATGACAACCATACTTTTTGCCATATAATTAGATAATTATTTCTGGATTTTGTTGTTGTTTTTTGTTCTGAGACAGAGTTTCGCTCTGTCACCCAGGCTGGAGTGTAGCAGTGCAAAATCTTGGCTTACCACAACCTCTGCCTCTCAGGTTCAAGCAATTCTCTTGCCTCAGCCTCCCCAGTAGCTGGGATTACAGGTGCCTGCCACTGCGCCTGGCTAATTTTTGTATTTTTAGTAGAGATGGGGGTTTCTCCATGTTGACCAGGCTGGTCTTGAACTCCTCACCTCAGGTGATCTGCCTCCCAAAGTGCTGGGATTATAGGCATGAGTCACCGCGCCCAGCTTTCTGGTCTTTTTATTTTGTATTCTTGTACATAATCTAAATGAAATCGCTACTAACATACATATCCTTCATTAATGTAATTTGCTAATTAGTTCAAATTAACTATATTTTTGTTTGTTATAATAAAGGCCAAGCATGGTTAAAGTCAAAACAATGGTTAAACTACCCCAAATAGTGGTAAGTACTTTGAAGTGTTTCCTCGAAAAAAAAAAAAAAGCCAAATCCAAGTTACAATTTCTTAAAAGAATAATTATATATATAAAACATATATAAATAATATATATAAATAACATATATATACATAAAGGAATCTGAATGCAGAACAAGAAGAAAATATTCTACTGATCTGTCTTTACAATTTTTTTAACTAAGAAGGAAATTGAATGTTAAATCATTCTGAAAACTAAGTCAACAATGGATTAAGTTTTTAAATTTTTTCCTCCATGAATCCATTCCTTAGTCACATGATAGTATGTCTTGCATTTGCCTAAAAAGATTAAGTTCAATGTCATAGTTATAACAGTGATCCATTTGGAAATGCGGATAATTTTAAAATATGACCCTTTTTTGAGAGATAAGAAAGTTCTTTTCCGGAAAACTGATTAGCCCAGCAGGTGACAAGGTGGCCATAATAATTATGATATTTTGCCAAGCCTTCATTGATCTGAATGCTGAATTTGAATTTTTCACTAAGAACTTTTGGCAACAACTACATAACCATTGCCAAGATGAGTTTGCTCTGTTAGCCATCCAACCTAGTGAGTTAAGCAAAATATCCCCCAACAGGTTATTAAATACCTAAGTCTTTCTTTTAAATACCTGTCTTAATGCATTCATGTATACTCTTGGCTCCTGAAATAAAACCAGATTTTTAAAAAATTATTCTTTTATAACATGCCATTAAAAAGACCTTCTCTATAGCCGTTTCTCAAAGTGTGGTCCTTAATATGGCATTAATACTACCTGGATTTAAAAAAAAAAAACAAATTTCCAGATTCCATCCCACATCAAATGAATACGAATCTCTTGTAGTAGGGCCTGAGAAATCACATTTTTAAAAAGCATCCCTCTGGATGTTGATAATGAAGGAGGCTATGCATGCATGGGGACAGGGGATCGTCTACTCAGTATTGCTGTGAACCTAAAGCTTTTGTACAAAATAATGTTTATTTTTAAATAAAATTTTAATTGGAAATAAATGTATTTTGCACCAAAAAAAGCATCTCCTCCAAGTGATTCTTGTGTAAACCAAAGCTTGAGAACCACTCGTTCCATAAAGACTGATTTTAAATGCAGAGTATTTTTCACCTGTATACAATTTTAAGTTCTGGAATCTAACACATACTGAAAATTTTCAAGTATAAGAAGTATCAGGACGGGCGCAGTGGCTCACGCCTGTAATCCCAGCACTTTGGGAGGCCAAGGCGGGCAGATCACTAGGTCAGGAGATCAAGACCATCCTGGCTAACATGATGAAACCCCGTCTCTACTAAAAATACAAAAAATTAGCCCTGCGTGGTGGCAGGCGCCTGTAGTCCCAGCTACTAGGGAGGCTGAGGCAGGAGAATGGTGTGAACCCGGGAAGCAGAGCTTGCAGTGAGCCGAGATCGCGCCACTGCACTCCAGCCTGGGTGACAGAAGAAGACTCCATCTCAAAAAAAAAAAAAAAAGACGTATTGAAGTTTAGGAATAAAAACTAGAAAAACATACTTTTTGGGTTATCTTTCTATTCCATGACAAGTATGCTCTTTTCTGAGAATTATCCTCTCAGATAGCAATGGAAAATATCTGAAAGTCATGTTTGTGTAGTATGCCTGAGCCCTTGGCCATAATGGATTGGGCCAGGTATAATAAACACCTAACCCACAGGGACTAATCAATCCCAGTCAACCTCTTTCTCTCATTTGAACTAAGACACCAAAAGAACATGATAGTTGAGAGGTTTAAGGTTTAGAATAACATTCACAAACTGTTAACACCAATCTCCCCAGAGCTGCCTCTTCTCTTAACTTATGCCTGAGACAAGAGAAAATATTTCAACAGTGAAACAAGAACAAGATAAAAAGGGACACTTATAGAACAAAAAAAGATTTTCAAAATAAAAAATGAGATAAATTAAAATGTCAATAGAAGGATTGAAAGACATAAGTGAAGACATTTCCCAGAAAGTTGAACAATGATGAAGATGAAGATATAGAAAATAGGGGCAAAAATAAGGGGACACAGAAGGTCCAATATACAAATAAAAGGAGTTTCAGAAAGAAAAAGGAAAGAAATCATCAAAGGAAATAAAAAGAAATTAGAGAAGAAATCATCAACCACCACAAAAAAAATCTAAGAAAACTTCCTATATCTGAACAACAGATTTTACAGATTGAAAGGACACTCTGAATGCTTAGTATAATTAGTAAAAAGAGGACTACACTAAGACACTTCTCATGACCTTTTAGAATACTAGGGGCAGCAAGAAGGTCAGAAATCAGATATATTGGATATAGAACAATCTGGTGCATAATAGTTGATCAGTAAATTGAATCAGATTGGCTGTAGACTTCTAAGCAGCAATAATACAAGCTACAAAGCAATAAAGCTATGCTTTTAAAATTCTGCAGGAAAATTATTTCCAACCTAAACTTCTATATTCTACAAAATTATAAATAAAATGGAAGGATAGCATAAGAACATTGTCAGATATGTATGGTTTCAAAACATGTTACCTCCTATGCACCCTTTCTTAAATATTTATTTGTAAATGTTTTCCAACATGAGGGAATAAGCCAAAAAAAAAGACACAAATTATAGGAAACAGGAGTTCTGACATGTACTCTTGTCAGAACATATTCTAATAGAAATTCTTGAAATCCTAGAATGATGTAAAGAGAACCAGAGAAACACCTGGACACCAAAAATGGAAGTCAGTGAGTTCTATCAGGGACAAGTCAGGAGGCTCCATGAGAGAGACTTCTTCATGAAGATGAAATTAATGGAATATTTGATGTGCCTGAACATCGTGAGAGGGTATTTAGGTACTGGGGCTTGAATAAGTACATTTAAAAAACTAAGAAGATACACACACACACACACACACACAGACACACACACACACACCATGATTAATTTCATTTTGCATGAAAGGAAATGTAATCATAGCTTACTAACTAGGTTAGCTCTGAATAGCAATCACTTAGTTATCACAATATAAACATTGGATGTTGACCTAATCAAAGTATGATTAAAGACTTTGGGGAGTATAAGAACTATGGTAAGTGTGCATGTGTGTGGTAGGAGTAGGGGAAAGAAAGACAGCTAAATCCTCTTATACAGTGGAATAGATAATGTCTGAAAAATTAAGTGGTAACAATATAACCATGTTAATTGGGGATAGGAAGACAAAAGCCAAATTAATTAGGTAAACAAGGGGAAAGGATTGGCTGTTATGAGAAAGAAAATGGTAAGAGAGGGCCAGGAGGATGCTGTTTTTTTTTTAAATAACAAATCTTGTAGAACTATTTTACTTTTTAAGCTTTGTTCACATCTAACTTTGATTATTTTTTTAAAAAAGAAAAAGTTAAAAAAATAAACAAGGAAATCTACTTCCTCAAGTCATGGAAATGCATAAACTGGGAAGTCTCATAGTTGGCATGTCAGTTTGAGCTGTCTTGGAAGCAAATGTCAAAATATAGTTAGAAGTGCAAGAGATTTACTGAGGCTAATGCCTGTGAAAGAACAGGGAAAAAGGAATAGAAGTAGGTATAGAACGTCACCAGGCCGCAATGCAGGTCTGACCCCTGTGACGTGAGAAGAGGAAGGAAGGAGGTGAAAAGAGCTATGGTGCAACTCTGAGAAGGTTTCAGCCAGTCTGATAGCAAGCTGCAGGGCAAAGATTGCCTGTTACAAGAATTTCTCCTTGTATATAAATGGCCAAACCCCAGTTCACCCTATTATGCTCAGTCTTTTACTCAGTCTCTGCAAGGAGAAAGCATTTCTTGCCTTGAACATTTCAGAATATCATTCAACATCTCCCTGGCTTATAGTAGCCTCTTTTCCTGGAAACTTAGAAGAAGGAGATTAGTGGGATTAACTGCAGTACCAATCTCTACAGTTGTTCATAGGGTTGCAGTGGTACTCATCATCTTCCTCTTCAACTAACCATGCTAATTTTACTCATGCTAAGCTATCACTTCTTTTTGTCTCGGGGGCTTATCTGGTGGTATTAAACCCTGATTTCTGCGAAGTCTGAGCTCCTGACCCCTTAATCAAGTCAGAGTTGCTGCACTTTTCCATGCCTCATCACAACTGGTCCAGAGAGTACCAGGAGGCACTCAAAGAGAATCCTTTGCATTCCATTGACATTACTTTCTGCCCTTATTGTATAACAGCAGCCTTATCTCCACTTGATAACCAAGGTCAATTATGACTGACAAGATGGTGACTCTTCTTCTCTCAGCTGATCTCTGAACATAGAAGTACAAAGCCCACATGGGCTTTAGCTTGTAGATCAATGGGACCCTGGCACCACTGCTCTTTTGGGGGGGACTAGGACCTCAAATGCTGCAGAGCCCAGAACTGTGGACACAGGAAGCACAAAGTGCCTCACTGGGTCAATGAAAATGATGGTAAATGGGGCTGTCATGCTTCCACCTCTTGATCCCAAGCTATACATAGAAACTTGATTCAATGTACATGTATATACTGCGTATGATAGGATGTCATCCCACGCTTGCAAAGTATGTTTCCAAGCTGACACTGTAATTCTGCCTTGAACGAGTCATTCCAATGCTCTGTCAGACCAGCTGCTTCTGGAAGGTGTGATACAACCAGTAGCCTCTATGGTTATTGGTCTTCTTGTACAACTCTTTCACTTTGAAGTGGATATCCTGGCCAGATGCTATACTGTGAGGGATTTCACGCCTATGAGTCACCTGTTCCACAAGCTCTGTATTAGTGGTGCTGACTGAGGCTCTGCAGGTGAGAAAGGCAAATCCATACCTGAAATAAGTTTCTTTTCCTGTGCAAATGGATCTCTAGCCTTTTCAGGATGGAAAAGATCCAGTATAGTAAACTTAAAACCAAGTGGCCAGTTGGTATCTCAAGGAATAATGCCATAAGTGACCTCAACATGGGTCTCATTGCTGGCAGGTCGGACATTCATATGTGGCAGTTTGAAAGGCCCTGGTAAGTGGGACTCCATGCTATTGAGTTCATGCATAGATTCCATCTCTGACACCACAATCACTCTGTTCATGTGCCCATTATACTAGTTTTGGGGTACCTGATGATCAAGGCTAGGTAGTGCCTTCTTGGTTGTTCAGTGCTTCTTCCAGGTTGGATGTATTCCAATATTCCAATAGGTCTGCATATACCATCGTTGAAACAGAAAGACTATGATATGACCCTTTATGTTTCTAGATCAACTTAGTTCCCATGTCCAACAGTCCTCAAAATGCCTTGGCATTCTTCTTGCTCCAGTGGATAGTCACCTGAGTAAATGGCTGTAGGTCCCTTTGGGGAGGTCTAAAGAAATCTTTATATTTTTCCTAGGGACCTAGTCACCTTTTCAGTCAATAGGTTTAGTCTGAAAATCGGCTTAGATCCAGTTGTCTTAGGAATTTAGCAAGGAATCACAACTTTTTTGTTGGGGAAACTGCCCTCAGCCTTCCATTCACCCATTTTTGCTTTCTCTTGATTCTATGAGGCAGCACTCTTGTTGGTTTCCCATTTATCTTGCTCCTAGGGATGCCACGTTCACCTAATCTCCACAGCTTCCTTGTAGATTAGATCCCCTTGGCTGTCTCTATAAGTTTATCAATCAATATCATAATTGTTTTGCTCTGGCTTCCGGCAGTTAAGGGTCAACAACTGGCCTTTTTGTTTCAGAACTTCACTATCCCCATCGCTATTGATGAGCCCAGCTCTGTGACTGCATCTCCTACGGCCAGTCCTGGCCCACAGAGAAAAGCCAACCCTGATCTTCTTAGCAATGTTGGTGCTTGTCTTATCAGCATGTTCCTGACAGTTTGGTAAATGATGTGACTTCTAGGCCCTGCTGTGGAAAATAATCTTCTGGCGGGTCTTCTGGACTCACATCATATATATATTCCAACATGCCCATCTCCTTGACCATTTAAATCCCTTCTGCCACCATCTGCCACGGCCACTCAGGCATTTCAACTTCACTTAGTATGAACCATCAAGTTTCTAAGAACCACTCCTTCTTCCACTGAGAAGTGTCCCTGAGTCAATGAACTCTTGCTTTATTGCATCTTACTTTCTAGCTTCTTTGATCAAGCACCCTGGCTCCTGCTAGTACATGTTAGTTAATTCTTGCAGCTTTGCTTTGGGGATATAGTCTCTTTCCTCCCTTTTCAGATGTAGTATGTCCCCAGCTGGACATGCTAGGATTTAATCCTCGTGATTTACTTGGCAGCCAGAAGAAGAAGAGGGAGTAGCTCTTCAGGGGGGCACCTGTTGCCTTGTTTGATAAAGGACTCTGCACTATCTTCCCACATGGGGGACATGCTAGCTCCCAAAAGCTGACATCAGCTGCTTTAGCAGGCCAGGCCACTTTCCAGTTCTCTTTATGAGTTTTTTCTCCTGATAATTTTCTCTAAAATAGGGATATTGTGAAAAGTTCTGCCCATGAACTTGTTTAATTACAACCTGTACATTTTATAAAAGAAATTATTTAAAACACCATGAAGATAAGAAAGAAAGAAAGATTTGGGAGTTATGTAATTGTAATTGCAAAAAACATAGTAAAGGTATGTCCTCTGTTGATAAAAGATTTTTCTAATTACCTGAATGCTCTGCTACCTGCTGTTATCATATCCACAGTCAACAAATTAAGATACTATTCTTGAATTAGCATCTTTATCTTTTTTCCTAAGCAATTTGTATCATGATTCCAAGAAAAACAAAGAGTGTGGCAATGCCAAGTATTCCCTCGTCTCCTCATTCTGCTAACTTTTTCAGCTCTCCAGCAAATATGCATGTAAATAAAAGACCTACAAATAAGATGTTTTGCAATAGAAATAATGAATCCAAAACTACCCTACTGTGTAGACACAACGGATTTTGACAATCTGTTTTTCCAATGTGTGCAGCAGTGCTCTAAGACAAGGATAAAATATTAGAAAAGCTTCACATCATACTCATTAGTTCTACATCCGTGGTCCCTAAATTCCACTTTGCTTTTTAGTGCAATAGCCCTACTAATGACATCCAGAATAACTGTAGGCCATTATCTCTGTTGGCCATAGTCCTTCCACTGGTGTACTCCCTAGTCTTCTGTGGGTGTGCTCTGAATTTTTATTTCTGAGCTGACATAACAGCTATTTTTATTGAACACCTGGCACATGTTACATCACTTAGCTCCCACACCACATAGATATTATTATACCCATTAATACTGAAGAGGAAATGGAAGCTCAGAAAAACAAAGTAGCGCTTGCTCAAAGTCACTCAACCAGCAAGTAACAGTCTAATTGACTAAAAAAGTACGTGCTCTTAATTTCTGCACAATATTGTTGCATATTACAAGCACTGCCAAAATAACCTGATCTGGTCATTTATTCCACGTGTTTCTTCTTGCTGAGAATTACCTTCCCCAGGCCAACTACAAATCAGTTATGGTCTTTACCTTTTCCTCTACTACCCCCATTTTTTTTTCTTTGAGACAGTCTTTCTCTGTTGCACAGGCTTAAGTGCAGAGGCACAAACATGGCTCACTGCAACCTCAACCTCCGGGGCTCAACTGATCCTTCCACCTCAGTCTCCCAAGTAGCTGGGACTACAAGCATGCATCACCACACTCGGCTAATTTTTTTATTTTTTATTTTTTGTAGAGACAGGGTCTCTCTGTCTTTCCCAGGCTGGTCTCAGACTCCTGGGCTCAAGCAATCCTCCCACCTTGGCCTCCCAAAGTGCTGGGATTACAGGTGTAAGCCACCATGCCCAGCCCTAAACTACCTCTTAACCACACAGAGATAAAGAATGAGGAGATGGGGGGGAAATGGTAATTATATTCGAAGTTTCAGCTGATAAATGCATCTGTTGTATAAACAGTATATAACAAATTGTTGGACATATAATACATACAGAAATATATTCACACCAGGTGCGATGGCTCATGCCTGTCATCCCAACACTTTGGGAAGCCAAGGTGGGAGTATTGCTTGAGGCTAGGAGTTCAAGACTAATCTGGGCAATAAAATACATTTTCAAAAGAAAATGTATAGCTGTAAATGCCTGCAGTAAAAAAGGTCATAAATCAATAATCTGATTTTCTAGTTTAAAACACTAGAATAAAGTAGAACAAACTAAACCCAAACCAAGCAGAAAGAAGGAAATAATAATGATTACAGTGGAAACTAATTAAATAGAGAATTAAAAAACAATAGAGAAAAGCAATGAAACTGAAAGCCGGTTCTTTGAAAAGTTCAACAAACTGACAAATATTTAGCTAGATTGACCAAGAAAGAAAACAACATAAATCACTAAAGCTAGAAATAAAAAGCAGATATTACTACCAACCTTACAAAAATAAAAAGATTATAAAGAAGACTATGAACAATTGTATGCCAATAAATTAGATAACTTAGATAAAACAGAAAAATTCCTAAAAAACACAAACTCCTGAAACTGACTTAAGAAGAAATAGACATTAATTGACCTATAAGAAGTAAATAGATTGAATTCGTAATCAAAAAACTACCTCCAAAGAAACACCCATGCTAGATGTCTTTACTAGTAAATTCTTTGAAACATTTAAAGATGAATTAAGATGCATTCTTCACAAACTCTACCCAAAAAATAGAAGAGGAAATACCAAGCCACACAAGAACATCACAAGAAAACTATAAACCAATATTCTTATGAATACAGACATAAAAATCTTCTACAAAATGACAGCAAACTAAATTCAGCAATGTATAAAAATAATGATATATCATGATCAAGTAGGATATACTCCAGGTATGCATGGTTGTTTTATTAAACTGCAATTACTTTTGCACCAACTTAATAATATCTAAAAGTCAATTAATGTACTATGCCATAGCAACTGAATAAAAAACCAAAATCACATTATCTTAATAAATGCAGAAAAGGTATTTTAAAAAATTTTATGCACTTTTATGATAAAGTACAAATAAAACACTGACAATACTAGAAATAGAAGAGAACTTCCTCAACCTACCAAAGGACATCTACAAAAAATTCACAGCTAACATCATTCTTAATAGTGGAAGACTTCCCCACTAAGAACAGGAACAAGACAAGATGTCCATACTTACAACATTTATTCTGTGTTGTACTAGAGGTTCTAGCCAGGGCAATAAAGCAAGAAAACAAAATAAAACCATCAAGTTTGGAAAGAAATAATTAAAATTCTTTCTACTGCAAATGGCATGATCTTGTATATAGAAATTCCTAAGGAGTCCACACACACAAAATACTAGTACTAATAAATTAGTTTATCAAGGTTGCTGGAGACAAGATCAATATATAAAAATAAATTCTATTTCTATACACTTGCAATAAACAATTGAAAAATGAAATTAAGAAAATTTCATTTATAACAGCATCAAAAAGAATAAAAACATTTTACTGAATAAGTGCAAAACTTAAAATCTGAAATCTATAAAACATTGTGAAAAAAATTAAAGAAGATTTAAATAAATGGAAAAAATCTCACATTTATGGATCAGAAGACTTAATGTTAAGATGGCAATACTCCTTAAATTCATCTACAGATTCAATAAAATCCCTGTCACTGCTTCTATGTAGCATTTTATCAGGAAGCCTAGCCAGTACAGTAAAAACAGGCAAAGAAATAAAGATTGAGAGAAAAAAAAATTACTACTGATATGGTTTGGCTGTGTCCCACTCAGATCTCATCTTGAATTGTAGCTCTCGTAATTCCACATGTTGTGGGAGGGACCTGGTGGGAGGTAACTGAATCATGGGGGCAGGTCTTTCCCATGCTGTTCTGGTCATAATGAGTAAGCCTCATAAGATCTCATGGTTTTGTAAAGGGGAGTTCCCTTGCACAAGCTCTCTTGCCTGTCACCAGGTAAGACATGCCTTTGCTCCTCCTCACCTTCCGCCATGATTGTGAGGCCTCTCCAGCCATGTGGAACTGTGAGTCCATTAAACCTCTTTTTCTTTATAAATTAACTGGTCTTGGGTATGTCTTTATTAGCAACATGAGAAGAGACTAATAAGACTACTGTACTAGGTTATAAACTTCTTGAGGGCTTTGTTTTATTCCTTTTCATAACCTTGGAAATGCTTAGAATTAGATATTTCATAAAGCAACCCTCAAAAAATTATTAAACTCAATTGAAATTGAAACTGATTTTCAGTAGGTAGACTAAAGTAGACAGACTCTTGTCTTAAACTATGAATCTGTAGCCAAGGATTACCAGATATTTGAAAACTAAATGCCTCCAAAATAAAAGAGAAACTTAAGGAAACAGAGAATAGGAATACTGAAGAAGTATATACGACACCAAAAGCAGAAGGGTTTTTATTTTTTAAAAATCCTGAAGATAAATGTCTCCAAAGAGAAAAGAGATATATTTGATCCATGGAAAAAAGAATAGAATCCTATTTAAAAGGGAGAATCAAAGAACAAGACAGAGCTCTTGAAAGTTAAATATCTGATAGCTGAACTTAAAAATTCAGTATCAGGGTTGGAAGAAAAATAGAAAAAAAGATGAACAAAAGGAAAGAGAATTTGAAAATCAATCAGCAGATCCAATTTGTCTCACACAGAGTTCCAGAAAGAAAGAACAGAGAAAATGAAAGGGAGATAATTACCAAAAGAAGATTATCAAAGACATTCCCTAGAATTGAAGGATTTATTATTATTATTATTATTGTTGTTATTAAAAAGATCCACCAAATGTCAGGAAAAAAAGGAAGGAAATGAAAAGGAAAGAAAAAAGGTGTTAACATTAAATTTCATGAGGGATTAACGAAAGAGCCTAAACTTCTCAAGAGAAAGAAAAAAGTTCACCTACAAAGTGTCAAGTATCAGTGTTCTGGTTATCTATTGTTGCTTTATAAACCCATTTGTGGCTTAAAATAACAATTTATTTAGCTTATGAATTGGGTGGAGGATTCATTTCCAAGATGGTTCACGTACACAGCTGGCAAATTGGTGCTGGTTGTCAGGTGGTAGCTCAGCTGGAATTGAGGGCCAGAGACCTGGATTACTCTCCCTGTGGGTTTCTTCATGAGCTGCTTTGGGCTTCCTCACAGCATGGTTGTTGTGTTTCCAAAGCAAAGTATCCCAAGAGACAGGGAGTAGGAACTGGTATTTTCTAACATAACTGTCAATTCTGCCACATTCTATTAGTCAAGAAATCAAAGAGACCAGATTTAAGGGGAGGAGACAGAGATTCTACCTCTCAATAGGAAGGCTGTCAAAGAATTTGGGGGCCATATTTTAAGACTGCCAAAGGGTCCTATGTCCATACCTATGAACAGTGGACTCCCAATCATTGTCACATGAGAGATAGTAATAAGGTTTGGATGTCTCTTCCTGCCAAATCTCATGTTGAAATGTGATTCCCAGTTTTGGAGGTGAGGCCTAGTGGGAGGTATTGGATAATGGGGATGGATCCCTCATGAATGGTTTAGCACCATCCTCTTGCTGATAAATGAGTTTTTGCTCATTTATTTCACATGAGATCTGGTTGTTTAAAAGTCTGGGACCTCCCTCCCCTTCTTGCTCCCTCTGTTACCATGTGATAGGCCTGCTCCCTCTTCACCTTCTACCATGATCGTAAGCTTCCTGAGACCCTCACCAGAAGTAAGCAAATGTTGGTGCCATGCTTGTGCAGCCTAGAACCATGAGCCAATTAAACCTCTTTTCCTTATTAATTACCCGGCCTTCAGGTATTTCTTTATAGCAATGCAAAAATGGCCTAATCCAGATCGTAAGATCCTGATTGATTTAGACTAATCAGAACCCTGGATCTGGTACTGGGGTCAGTTTTCTCCCAGTTACACTGGGGAGGAAAAAAAAAAAAAAAACAAAGGTAAAGGTAGCAGGAGGGAAAAGGGGACTAGTTGCTTTGTAACCAGCAAACACCAGCACACTAGTTGTTTCTGTTTTTTGTTTCTTTGTTTTTTAATTCAACTTTCCTGCTTCATTGTATATATAATTCTGGGGTCTCCTGAAATCCACTGTCAATTTAGGAGCAGTATAAATACACACACACAAATATTTTCAGAAGGTTTTGACCACAGTTCAAGGACTCAGTTACAGTTACCTATATGTACTGGTTAAATAGCTAGCCCTAGTTGCTAGGTTGCATATTAACAAGTATGTGTTTAATCTTGTGTTTGTGTATAAATTTAATATTCAGTCGGTTAAAATATTAAACTCTGCTAATATGCGGTCAGCCTTCCTAGTTTGTTAGTCTTTAAACTAGCGGCCTTTCCACACCTTTCTAAATGTTAGTGAAGATATTTGATGGCAGGAAAAGTATCCCACTGCCCACTCTGCCTCTACATAGGCTTCTTATTGTAATTCCTTCTTCCTCCCCCTTGTTCAATGTGTCTTCTTCTCTGTGCTATCCAGGAAGTAAAGAAAATGAGAGGTTATTTTGAAGATAAAATGTGAAGAAATGGCAAAGAGGAAAACCAAGAAACTATTAAGTGGAGGATATTTATGATCCAATTTAAAATGAAAAACTGTCAGGAAGTATAAGCTATGGTATAAATAAGAACATATAAAATACATCCAAACAAAATGCAGATATCATAAAAATATACAAATGACATTTTCACAGCACTATCCTAAGGCCTTAAGAAAGACCCAGCAATATCATATCAGGCCAAATAAAGTCCTCTCTTGTCTCACACAGAGTTCCAGAAAGAAAGAACAGAGAAAATGAAAGGGAGATAATTACCAAAAGAAGATTATCAAAGACATTCCCTAGAATTGAAGGATTTATTATTATTATTATTGTTATTAAAAAGATCCACCAAATGTCAGGAAAAAAGGGAAGGAAATGAAAAGAAAAGGAAAGAAAAAAGGTGGAGGACTCACCTCTATACCTGGGATTTAATTGAGACTTCTTCCTAGGTATTAACTTTAAGTGACATATTAAATATTCCTCAACTCGAGTTTATTCAGATAATCAAACTTCTGGTAGGCATACATTGGTTGTTATAAATGTTTATCTCCCTAAAACAAAATGTAGTTATGGCTTATAATGAAATTAAAAATAAACCAAAAATAGTCAATTTTCTTGAAATATTTCAGGGAGGCTTTATTAATTGCCTGAGGTATAAACCATACTACTAATTGAAGAATATTTTATCTTCTTTATATATATTTTCTTTCATTAAAAACAAATTGAATATTGTTTCAAAACTGCAGGATATAATTTTAATGGCATTTATGAACACTTAAATTTGTTTGCAGACTAAGAAAATTAGTTCATGAGTAAGCCTTTGAAAAATTCAAGTAGCAACTTCTTAGAATACACAATGTTATGAGAGATGACTATTTTGTGTATTAGCACTTTTAGAGTTTTAATAATTTAAATCAATTCCTTCTTCCCAAAAGTTAATGTTTTATATAATATGAATTGCAGATAAGTTGAAATTTCATACATCATTTTCCCTTTTATTTATAGAATTACAGGCAGTGGAAAACAAAAATAAGATATGCAGATTTCAAGTACCAATGCAGCATATGTATTCTGAAGTGGCCTCGGGGTAGCAAGGCAATTTGACTTGTTAAAGCTAAAAAGCAATTGAAAACATTGAACAAAAAAAATATCCTGAAAATGCTACCAGGATGTGACTACCACACCCTTCCTGCATTAGGCTATTTTTTAAGGAATGATAGTTCTATATTGTTTTTATTTTGCTTTGGGTTAATGGAGATGGGACTAATGAACTGTTCCTGTAGCAATAGTTTTCTTCTTGGTATTTGCTCTCCACCACTCCAAGCTCAATCAGGGTGCCCATCGAAATCTCTGCAGGCATCACTAATTTGTGATGCTGGATATCACTAATTAAGGTTAGCGTACCAGAAATATTTGCAAAAAGACTGAGACAGTTACCTGCAGAAGGTTTATTGGGAACACTCTGGGGAGAAACACATGGAAATAAGCGAGGAAAGCAGGAAGATTGGGCAGAGGGAGAAAGTGACTCACAACGAGGTAGCTCCTGAGGCTTCTGCTGATCCCACAGGAACCCTGGAGCCCAGATTAAGGCAAGGGGGTTGGCCTTTATATCCCCTCATTCAGCAGGTCATTGGCCATGAGACGCTGCTGACAGGGGCTGCAGCCTTGGGTGAGGCAGTTCCATGAAACCCAGGGGATGCAGCTGTAGATACCCCCAGCAACTAGAAGATGGGTGCTGTGGCCCAAAAGAGGGGACAACACAATATCCAATGTTTCACTCCTTGCATCACTCAGGTTCACTTGCTCTCTGGAGTAAGTTCCTTCTGGCAACAGCTCCTCCAGAATTGTTAATGAGGTATAAATTTGTTAACTAGATACTTGAACAGGTAAAAAGGAACTCTAAGATATTATGAAGTTAGCATCAAAACACTACCACCGCTAGGGCTGAGGAAACAAAAGGAAGATGTTAGAATGACTAAACCCTGGAAGCTGAAGAGGAGCAGCTCTGAGAAGCCAAAGCTCAGACTTGAAGAGGAGATACTGTTTGGGAGGCGGGCCTAAGTGGGGCTGGGACCCGCATCTCAGAAAAGGGGCACCTGCTGGCTAATGCTGGCATCTCTGAGGGGGATGTGATAAAACTCATTCTGTAAGTGTTGAGAAAATGGCAAACTGCATTTTAGCTGCTACTGTGGGACAGAACTGCTGCTGCTGGGATGAAGTTCTACAGAAGTGATGCTCACAGGAAGTCCACGGGAAGCAGGTAGTTGGGCTGCTTTGAGGACTTTGTCCTCCCTCCTCCAGCCTTGAGCTCTTCCTCTAGCACCCCCTATTGGCAGAGCCCAACACGGAGCTAACTGGCAAAGCAAACTGTTTTGCAGAGTCCCAGCTGAGGATCACAAAGCTGGGTATCACAGGAGGGGTTTGAAGCTAAGAGGCAATGACTTAATAACAAGTACAGGAATGTTTAGAATGGGTTAGAGGACTGATTCAAGAACTGTTTCATTGAGGACACAGGTTTTGGACTAGACTCAGGTTAAAATATCTGCTCTTCCACTTACTGTTGTGTAAATTCAATGATTATCTTAATTTTCTGTGTCTCAGTTTCCTCATCTGTAAAGTGGAGTTAATATCTGCCCCATAGGGTTGTTGTGGGAGGTAATGTCTATGAAACACTCAGCAGTTGGCTTGGCTCATAGTAGTTGCTCAGTAAATGAGTTGTATTACCACGGGGAAGACTGAAGGCAGAGAGACCTGTGAAGACATTTTCAGTAGCACAGACTTAAGCTTTCTGCACTATGAACTATGCTGATGGTAGCAGGAATAAAAATAGCAGGATAGATAGATGCAAGAGATCTTTGAAAGAGTCAAAAGAACTCAATGACTGTATATATACCTATGTATACATACACAGACACACATATATATACATATGTTGATTCCTACAGGGGATAAAGGAAAGGGAGAAATCATCAAATCAGCAATGACGCTTGATTCAAATGGACCTTTCTAGTGGCTTTGGGCCAGCCTAAAAAGATAACTCCAGTAATCAAAGTACATTAAGTGCTTAATAATTGTTTGCTGAATGTTTGTTGAATGCACATTAAACCATTGTTAAGGTACTGTTTTAAATATACTAAATCATAAATTGTTAACTCACTAACTTACTTTTGTTAAATGTATGACAGGTCGTGGTGAATCTGGTATACATGTACCCTGTTGGTGGTACAGTAAATTAATACAGCTCTTTTGACAAACAATATATAGGCTAGTTATCAAAAGTGGTTTAAATGCTTACTGCTTTTGACTCGGTAATTTAAAAACTGAAATTCATAGGAAGAAGTTGAGAATATGGTACCTCTATGACTTTAGATGATCAACATAGAGGCAGCTACTACTGATCTCATGAAGTATCCTTTGGCAACAAAATTGGCTTGATCCAAAACGCTAAGTTTGATATACTCTTGTGCTTATTTTTTGCCGAGTCCTGCAAATGAACCAATAGGCATTTTGAAATTGAGAGTTATATAGCCACTCTAACAGAAGGCGCCCTTCCTGTAGCTTGGCTATGTTGTTAATGACTGCCTTGTAATTTACAAGTCATATGGGTTCTGTCTGCTAAGTTGTATGCTCTTCCAGAAACATTGTAAGCGACCCACTTAAAAAAAATCCCTGAATGACCCGGGCTCCACCCCTTACAACTCTTTAGCTTTAGGCTTGCTCTGTCTCTTTCCTCCTTTTGCCCTGCTATGCTTCCTTCTGCTTCTCTCTCACAACCTTAGCAAAGTGTTTCTGCTCACAAGACCACCAGCTTCAGCACAGCATGGAAGCCTCTAATTCAAAACTCCATCCTGATACAGTGAACACTCTTTTAGTGGTTGTTTGCAAGCCTCTGTTGACACTTATGAAAAAGTAGGTCAAAGGAGTAGAAATGCATGCAGCAATCATTCGGTATGGCCCAAATAATGCCACTAAAAAAATTTGTACAGTCATGATGTTTTAAAATATTTCTCAAATTATACTGATGGTATGGGGGTGAAGTCTGGCAAATTTACTCCTCTTTCTATCCTTGCCTCAGATTCACGTCCTCCATGTCTTGTCACCTTCTCCCCAAAGGCTTCCCTGTCCTCTTTAGATTGTTAGAGAAGCACTGTCTCTATGTTCCCTCAGTACATGTAATATTGAACATACCTTTATTATAGCATTTCTTCTTTTGAAGTAATGATGCTTACATGGTTGTGTCCCCTTCTACACCGTGAGTATCTCAAGGTGGCATACATTAGGTACTTAATAGGTGTTTGCTGAATGTTTGTTGAATGAATTTATCTCCTTGTGTAATGCTAACCCTCATCAGCTTCCAATTATCCATGCTAATGGAAGGGAAGAGAGGTTTAGGATGATGTAAAATAACTGACAGTTCTAAAATCTAAGATCCCTGATTCAAAAGGCTTGGGTACTCAATAATGCAGTCACACACACACAAACAGCCAGGCAGCTAGGAAGGTTTCAGAGGAAGAAGTCAACTGATTCAAATCCTCTCCAGGGTGGATTCGCAAGTCATGGGAAACAGTAAAACTGATGTGTTGGGTTTGCTCTGCCAGAATGCCTTTGCACCAGATACCCTGGATACCCTGTGGTCAAATGTCTTTTCCTGTCACAGCTGCAAGCCAACAGCTCCACCGCATTAAAATTGCAGGCAGTTAGTTATATCCTATATGGTTTGACGTCAGTTTAATGCTAGGGCACGTAGAAATAAGGGTGAAGAGGGTAAGCTGGTCTTTGTCCTTGGGGAGGGCCTTAAGTACCATGCTCAATAATGTGAGTTTGAGGAGCCAGTGAAGGTATCCGAGTAAGAGAGCAATATACATATAAGTGGTTATTGAAGATCCCTGGATGGCAATGTGAAATGTGGATCTGAGGCAGGAGGAAGATCAGTTGGGAAGGGGTTCAGAAAATAAGTAAAGAAGAAAATCCTGAAATGGAAGTGAGACAGAGCAGGGACCCCTTTTAGGGTCCTGCCTTCCCACCCCTAACCCAAGCATGGGAATAAAGGAAAATCTTGAGTTTCTTCAAGGGAAATTCCAGGCACCTAGCTAGCCTTGAGGAGTAAATGAGTAATCTAATAGCTTAAAACAATAGCCAAGAAAGTTAGAGTCACAAGATGTTTGGTTCTCTAGAGAAACTAAAGATAACATCTTAACATATGTCCCTGAGTTGTTTTTCAGAAACCTGGACCCGCCCCTACCTTCCCCTGCACCCCACCAAATGGAAAAGACTATCTGCTGGCATGTAGACCTCAAACGGGAGAACTGAGGACTGAACTCTGTCATTCTTTGTTCTAAATTTAGAGGGGCCTGGAGAAAGTCATGCCCACAGGCTGGATCTTAACATTCTTTTTTTTTTTTTATAGTTATTTTTATTTTATTTTATTTTATTTTTTTGTTTTTTTTATTTTTTATTATTCTACTTTAGGTTTTAGGGTACGTGTGCACAATGTGCAGGTTTGTTACATATGTATCCATGTGCCATGTTGTTTTGCTGCACCCATTAACTCGTCATTCAGCATTAGGTATATCTCCTAATGCTGTCCCTCCCCCCTCCCCCCACCCCACAACAGTCCCCGGAGTGTGATGTGCCCCTTCCTGTGTCCATGAGATCTCATTGTTCAATTCCCACCTATGAGTGAGAACATGCGGTGTTTGGTTTTTTGTCCTTGCGATAGTTTACTGAGAATGATGTTTTCCAGTTTCATCCATGTCCCTACAAAGGACATGAACTCATCATTTTTTATGGCCGCATAGTATTCCATAGTGTGTATGTGCCACATTTTCTTAATCCAGTCTATCGTTGTTGGACATTTGGGTTGGTTCCAACTCTTTGCTATTGTGAATAGTGCCGCAATAAACATATGTGTGCATGTGTCTTTATAGCAGCATGATTTATAGTCCTTTGGGTATATACCCAGTAATGGAATGGCTGGGTCAAATGGTATTTCTAGTTCTAGATCCCTGAGGAATCGCCACACTGACTTCCACAATGGTTGAACTAGTTTACAGTCCCACCAACAGTGTAAAAGTGTTCCTATTTCTCCACATCCTCTCCAGCACCTGTTGTTTCCTGACTTTTTAATGATGGCCATTCTAACTGGTGTGAGATGGTATCTCACTGTGGTTTTGATTTGCATTTCTCTGATGGCCAGTGATGATGAGCATTTTTTCATGAGTTTTTTGGCTGCATAAATGTCTTCTTTTGAGAAGTGTCTGTTCATGCCCTTCGCCCACTTTTTGATGACATTGACAAATGGGATCTAATTAAACTAAAGAGCTTCTGCACAGCAAAAGAAACTACCATCAGAGTGAACAGGCAACCTACAGAATGGGAGAAAATTTTTGCAACCTACTCATCTGACAAAGGGCTAATATCCAGAATCTACAATGAACTCAAACAAATTTACAAGAAAAAAACAAACATTCTTTTCTTCCAACGCCAAATGTTTAGACAAAGCTTTGCTTCCTTAGTGAATTGCAAACCAGAGAGTCTTTGAATCCACCTGTGACCTGTAAGGCCCCACTTCGAGATATCCCACCTTTTTAGGCCAAACCAATATATAACCTCCATGTATTGATTTACCATTTTGCTTGTGATTTCTGCTTTCCTGAAATTTATCTCAGCCTTTAAAAAAAACCCTGCTTGAGGCTGGGCACGGTGGCTTATACCTGTAATCCCAGCACTTCAGGAGGCCAAGGTGGGATGGTCGCTTGAGCCCAGGAGTTCAAGACCAGCCTGAACAACATGGTGAAACTGGTTTCCATTTCTACTAAAAATACAAAAATTAGCCAGGCGATAGTGGTGCATGCCTGTAATCCCAGCTACTCTGGAGGCTGAGGCAGGAGAATCGCTTGAGCCTGGGAGGTGGAGGTTGCAGTGAGCTGAGATCACACTACTGCACTTCAGCGTGGGCGACAGAGTGAGACCCTGTCTCAAAACAAACAAACAAACAACAAAAAACCTTGCTTGTAAGCCATCAAGGAGGTCAGGTCTTAAGTGTAAACTGCCAGATTCCCCTTGCTTGGAGCCCTGCAAATAAACATCCTCCTTTCTTTTGCTGCAAAACCTCAGGGTGGATGTTTAGCTTTACTGCACAGCATAAGCAGATCCATGTTTGGTTCAGCAAGAGAAGTGGGGAGCATCCTCCTTTGAGGCAGAAAGGGAAAAGTGAGGGATTAGTGATAAAACACAGTGAGTCCAGGGAAGCTGACAGGCTTCATATGATGCTCAGGTAAGAGGGGAATGTTAGGGGAGGAACATAAGGTTTCATCTTTCAGAGAGCACTTTGTTTTGAAACTGGCATTGTGGGGAATTTTAATGGTGAGCTGAAGTCAGTACGATTTGTGATTTTTATCCAGCAAGAACTGTGACCTTAACAATTCCACCTAGAGGCATCTGCTTTGAAAAAAAATGGAAGAAGGGAAAGGGCATTGCTGTGGGACCAGAGGTGATTGCTGGTGGCTTCTCTGCTTACCTCATGAAAATGCCTCTTTGTTTCTCTTGATCTCTTTTCCCCTTTAAACCACTTTGCAAGAACTGAGATCTGTATTCAACATTCATTAATTCGATTCATAATTATAGAGTACCTAATATGTACATTATTCAGGGTGCTGGGGTTAAAGCAATGAGCAAATCACATTAGGGAACAAATTCTACTCTCATGGAACTTACATTCTGTTTGGGGAAACAAACAATAGAGAGGTAAATAATAGTAATTCTAGACATTGATTAGTACTATAGAGAAAATAGCCTGCATGCGGTGGCTCACACCTGTAGTCCCAGCACTTTGGGAGGCCGAGGCAGGTGGATTGCTTGAGCTCAGGAGTTCAAGACCAGCCTGGCCAACATGGCAAAAGCCCGTTTCTACTAAAAACACAAAAATTAGCCGGGCATGGTGGCACATGCCTATAGTCCCAGCTACTCATGAGACTGAGGCATGAAAATCACTTGAACCCAGGAAGCCAGGAAGGGGAGGCTGCAGTGAGCTGAGATTGTGCCACTGCACTCCAGCCTGGGCGACAGAGTGGGACCCTGTCTCAAAAAACATCTCAAAAAAAAAAAATAAATAAAGTAAATCAGGGCAATGGGACAGATGTGGATGAGGCACCATTCAAGCCTGTGGTCAGGGAAGTCTTTTCTGAGAAGACAACAGCTTAGCTGAGATCAGAGACAAAAAGGTCCAGTGTGTGAAAACCCAAGGCAAGGTCCTTATGGCTTTTGGGCAGAGGGAACAAGTGTAATGGTTCTGAAGTGGGAACAAACTTAGAGCATTTGAGGAACAGCAAGAGAACCAGTGTGGCTGAGTTGCAGTAAGCAACGCGGGAGCAAGCAGATGAGTTTGGAGATGCAGGAAGATGTGGTAGCCAGAGTGCTGGCTGAGGCAGTACAAGATTGCATTCTCCTGCAAAGATTTCCCCTGTGACCCAAGGACACTCTCCCTGGGTCTCAGCTTCTTGTTACAAGATGAGAGGCCTGGGCAAGATGATAGAAACTCTAGCCTGCCACAAGAAAGAGAAGTACTTAAATGCTGTTTGTTTAAAAGATGAAATGTTTAAGGCTTTTGCAGCCTATGTTCTATGCTTATCAGGGCTCTCTGCAACCTAGCTCCAGGTTCCATAACAGCATGTTTCTCTACCTTTGAGATTCTTTAGTTGGGCTATTCTTTTCCCTGTTCCCAGAACACAACAGACCCATGGAAGGGTTGATATTGCAGTTTTGAGTCTGAAAGAAATCTGAAGGCAGAATTTCTTCTTCCTCAGGAAACCTCAGTCTTTTCTCTTTTTTTTTTTAATTTATTTTTTGAGACAGTCTCGCTCTGTCACCCAGGCTGGAGTGCGGTGGTGCAATCTTGGCTCATTGCAACCTCTGCCTCCTGGGTTTAAGCGATTCTCCTGCCTCACCCTTCTGAGTAGCTGGGACTACAGACATGTGCCACCACACCCGGCTCATTTTTGTTTTTGTTTTTTCAGTATAGACAGTGTTTTGCCATGTTGGCCAGGCTAGTCTTGAACTCCTGACCTCAAGTGATCCACCCGCTTTGAGTCTTTTCTCTTAAAATCTTCAACTGATTGGATGAGACCCACCCACATTATGGAGGGCAATCTGCTTAACTCAAACTTTACTTATCTAAACGTTATCACATCTAAAAAATACCTTCACAGCAACATATAGACTAGTGTTTGACCAAACAACTGGGTACCATAGCCTAGCTGGGTTGACACATAAAATCAACCAGCACAATGAATCTTCCTTCACTATACTCAGCACAAGTCCATTGTGTGCAGGGAGCACTTGATGAAGAGTTAACTAAAGGGCTCTAATTAGTGCTGTACATCCATTCATTCAGCAAACACTATATTTAATGAGTACCTACTTTGGGCCAGGCTCTGTTCCAAGAGCTGGCAAATGGCAGTGAACAAGATCGATAATGATTAAGTCTATTTTTTATTCATGTGCTTTGGCATCTTATAGATCCAGTGTGAACAGTTTTTGTTATTGTTTTTATTGTTTTGTTTTGTTGGCTGATGTAGAAAAGTTATCATGAGCATAATCCCTTTGTAGGTCTACTCATTAAAGCTGTCACAGTAGGATTCTAAAAAAAAAAAAAAAAAAAAATGGCCAGGCGTGGTGGCTCAAGCCTGTAATCCCAGCACTTTGGGAGGCCACGGCAGGCGGATCACGAGGTCAGTAGATCGAGATCGTCCTGGCTAACACGGTGAAACCCTGTCTCTACTAAAAATACAAAAAAATTAGCCGGGCGTGGTGGTGGGCACCTGTAGTCCCAGCTACTCAGGAGGCTGAAGCAGGAGAATGGCATGAAGCTGGGAGACGGAGCTTGCAGTGAGCGGAGATTGCGCCACTGCACTCCAGCCTGGGCGACAGAGCAAGACTCCATCTCAAAAAAAAAAAGACAAAGTTAGATAATTTGCTTAATTGCATTAAAGTACAGCTGGACTTCCATATCCGTGAGTTCTGTATCCATGGATTCAATCAACCACAGCTAGAAAATAATTTGGAAAAAGATATTGCATCTGTACTGAACATGTACAGACCATTTTTCTTTGTCATTATTCCCTAAAAACAACTACTTACATAGCATTTACATTGTATTAAGTATTATAAGTAACCTGGGGTTGATTTAAAGTATACAGGAGAATATGCATAGATTATAAGCAAATACTAGACCATTTTTTACCAGGGACTTGAGCATCTGTGGATTTTGCTATTAGGGGCGGTCCTGAAACCAATCCCCTATGAATACCAAGGGACAACCGTGTATGACAGATAGATAGAATTATAAAAATGTCCCCTGAAGATGGCTTGTCCCTGGTTAGTCAAACACTAATCTTCTTGATGCTGGGAAGGTATTTTGCAGATATAATTAAAGTCCCAAATCAGTTACCCTTGAGTTACAGAGATTATCCATGTGGGCCTGACCCAGTAGATGAACCTTTTTTTTTTTTTTTTTTTTTGAGACAGAGTCTCGCTGTCGCCCAGGCTGGAGTGCAATGGCGTGATCTCGGCTCACTGCAGGCTCCACCCCCGGGGTTCACGCCATTCTCCTGCCTCAGCCTCCTGAGTAGCTGGGACTACAGGCACCCGCCACCTCGCCCAGCTAATTTTTTGTATTTTTAGT
This sequence comes from Symphalangus syndactylus, assembly GCF_028878055.3. Classification (NCBI taxonomy): domain Eukaryota; kingdom Metazoa; phylum Chordata; class Mammalia; order Primates; family Hylobatidae; genus Symphalangus; species Symphalangus syndactylus. Next base: position 13,272,074 of record NC_072434.2, read on the forward strand.
AGAGACAGGGTTTCACTGTGTTAGCCAGGATGGTCTCGATCTCCTGACCTCGTGATCCCTCCGCCTCGGCCTCCCAAAATGTTGGGATTACAGACGTGAGCCACCGTGCCCAGCCCAGATGAACCTTTTAAGAGCAGAGAGTTTTCTTTGGCTAGCAGCAGAAGAGGAGTCAGAGATTCAAAGCACAAAGGGGATTTTATGCACCATTTCTGGCTGGAAGAAGGAAGGGGTCATCTACCAAGGAATGTGAGAGGCCTTAAGGACCAAAGAGCAGCCCCCCACCAATAGCCAGCAAGGAAATGGGACTTCAGTCCTACAACCACAGGAATAGAATTCTGTCAACAACCTGAATGACCTTGAAAGCAGATTCTTCCCAAATCCTCTAGGGAAGAGCCAGTAGGCAAACACCTTGATTTTGGCCCTGTTTGATCCTGTGTAGAGAATCCAGCAGAGCCCACACTCTGACCTACAGAACTGTGAGCTAAGAAATGGATGCTGCTCTAAGTTTGTGATAATGTATTACATAGCCATGGAAAACTAACAGAGTATACAGCTAAATAATGATATGGCCTGTTTTAAAATCTTATTTTTTTAAAGTAGCTGAGAAAGTAAAATTCTTTCTCACTTTAATAATCTTTGACACGCATTTGCATAAAAGAAGAATGCTTTCTTAATGTGGTCAGTGGTATTTACTCATGAAAATACTGCAACTCTGAGACACACCAGTCCTGTTTTGGGTAAAAAGAAGTCTACTGCAAAGTATTAAGCCATTATGCTAAAAGCAAAATAAATTAATGAGGATTCATAAGTTACATCCACTGTCATATGTTTACAATATTTAGTATCATCTTTATCATGTGATATGAGGATGAGTCATAATATGGTCAAACTCCTGGTGTTAAATACCCCAAGGACTAAAGAGCTTATGAAGGAAATTAATAATTTGTTAATGCTTTAGAAATGAAGGCTTCAGGCAAGCAGAGCTGTGCTTCCTGTTCTTAATAAATGTAGATAGATGTGTTTCATGATAATTTAATATTCCTGGAATAAACTCCCACTTTGCATCTGGCAAGTTTCTCCCTTTATGTTCATTAAATTCTCCTCTAGCTCTACTTCTCTCCCCAAACCCCTCAGAGCCACCAAAATACACCCTGAAGGCAACGTAGGCTCAAATGCTAACTTCTGAGTATTAAAAGGACATAGGAGCAGGAGGGTTGTCAGTGATGGTCTGGATCAAAACACCCATTGTTCTAGATGAGGAAATGGAGGCCCAGGAATAGGCCTTATCCAAGTCACAGAACAGCTGGTACTGGGGCTGGAACTCAAACTTTATTTTTAAGATGGTAGGTAGAAATACAAGTAAGCTCACCTAGATTGACTTTTGTCAGAATTAACTTGCTAACATGTATGAGCTATTTGTGACAAAATTAGACTACATAGTTTTTAGTTTTGAATTCTAGGTCCCTAAACAAATATTACTGAAGGTGTCTCCATCCTCCTACTTTGGTAACTGTAAAATGAATAAATTTCTAGTGGCAGGCCATCTTTGAGGGTTGTTAGATAGTATTTGTGTGTATGGCTTTAAAAATCACTGAAAGGGCCTGCAGATTCGCTGATCCATGAAAATAAGGTTAGCCTTGATACAGAACAGACTAAGATGGAGAACGCTCCTAACCCAGCAACAGAGCCAGCAGTTCTGGATGTAAAGCCACCTTCTTTTCCTCTCTGGACGCTGACTCTTAGATAATACACATAAGCACCGCTAGCCAAAAGAAAAGACAAAAATATTAGCTTTATCAACAGTTCGGTAAGTGCCCAATAATCTCTACAATATGAGAATCTGTGGTACAACTTCAGATAGAGAAAAGCTGCTTGAAACTGGTGCCAAACTGGGGGCTTCTCACTTCTGCACTGGAATCTGGGCCTTGGGACAAGCACGAGCCTCCAAGGTGAGGAATGTGTAGACTGCAGAGACTCTGAGTTTGCCGTGAATTCATAAGCAAGATAGACCTAGTTCTCTACTGCATGGGCAAGGAAGATGCAATGGGCTCTCTGCACCTAGAAGAAAGATAGATGTGGAAGCCCGGACCAGACGACCTGCTAGGCCTGGTTCCTGTTTTCGAAGCCAATAGCCCTACTCACTATAAAAAGAAAAGAATTAATCTTTTTTTTCTACCTGGGGAGGAACCAGTAAAGAGTGGAGATTTGAACAGTTAGTGAAGTTACCTCCTGTATAGAAATAAGTGGGAATGTAAGAAGAGTAATACGATGTCTCCTTCCAAGTAAAAATGTTATCTCTTTAGACAGAAGTAGAAACCAACTTTGTTTCAATATTTCTGAGAACTCTGAACCCAGGAGATATTGATAGAAACTTCTGGGAAGTTGATCGAGCAAATAATTGTTCCTCACCTTGGCCCGGCATTTACGATGCCTCTCCAGCAGAACAGTAGACAGTATTGAGAGGTGACAGCATGCTGTCAGCCCTCGCTAGCTCTCGGCACCTCCTCGGCCTCGGCGTCCACTCTGGCCACGCTTGAGGAGCCCTTCAGCCCGCCGCTGCACTGTGGGCGCCCCATTCTGGGCTGGCCGAGGCCGGAGCCGGCTCCCTCAGCTTGCAGGGAGGTGTGGAGGGAGAAGAGCGGGCGGGAACCGGGGCTGCGCGCGGCGCTTGCGGGCCAGCGGGAGTTCTGGGTGGGCGTGGGCTTAGCGGGCCCCTCACTCGGAGCAGCCGGCGGGCCCCAGGCAGTGAGGGGCTTAGCACCCGGGCCAGCAGCTGCGGAGGGTGCGCCAGGTCCCCCAGCAGTGCCGGCCCACTGGCGCTGCGCTCGATTTCTCTCAGGGCCTTAGCTGCCTCCCCGCGGGGCAGGGCTCCGGACCTGCAGCCTGCCATGCCTGAGCCTCCCGCCACCGGCCGTGGGCGCCTACGCAGCTCCAGCCTCCCCGACGAGCGCCGCCCCCTGCTCAGCGCGCCCTTTCGTCCCATCCACCGCTCAAGGGCTGAGGAGTTCCGGAACAAGGCGCGGGATTGGTAGGCAGCTCCACCTGCAGCCCGGGGCGGGATCCACTGGGTGAAGCCAGCTGGGCTCCTGAGTCTAGTGAGGCCTTGGAGAAACCTTTATGTCTAGCTAAGGGATTGTAAATACACCAATCGGCACTCTGTATCTAGCTCAAGGTTTGTAAATACACCAATCAGCACTCTGTGTCTAGCTTATCTAGTGGGGACTTGGAGAACTTTTGTGTCTAGCTCAGGGATTGTAAATGCACCAATCAGCACCCTGTCAAAACGGACCAATCAGCTCTCTGTAAAACAGACCAATCGGCTCTCTGTAAAATGGACCAGTCAGCAGGATGTGGGTGGAGCCAGATAAGAGAATAAAAGGAGGCTGCCAGAGCCAGCAGGGGCAACGGTTCGGACCCTTTGGATGCTGTGGAAGTTTTGTTCTTTTGCTGTTTGCAGTAAATCTTGCTGCTGTTCACTCTTTGGGTCCACACTGCCTTTAGGGACTGTAACAGTCACCACGAAGGTCTGCAGCTTCACTCCTGAAGCCAGCGAGACCAGGAACCCACAAGAAGGAAAAAATTCGGAACATATCTGACCATCAGAAGGAACAAACTCCAGACACGCTGCCTTGAAGAACTGTAACACTCACCGCGAGGGTCCACAGCTTCAGGCTTGAAGTCAGTGAGACCAAGAACCCACCAATTCTGGACACAACGAGACATAAACACATAGATATTTATGGTACAAGATGGAAAGACATAAATGCTGCATAATAGAAGCAGAGAAAGTGCTATGAGAGTCCAGAGATTAGAGAGATTGAATATAGTCGGCCCTCCATGTCCATGGGTTCTGCATATGTGAATTCAATCAACCAAAGATCAAAATTATTTGAGAAAAAAATACAAATTTAAAATATGCAATATAACAGCTATTTACATAGCATTTAGATTGTATTAGGTATTATAAGTAATCTAGAGAATTTAAAGTATATGGGAGGATGTGCGTAGGTTATATGCAAATACTACTTTCTTTTATATAAGATAATTTGGGCATCCATGGATTTTGGTATTTGTAGGGTCCTGGAACCAATCCCCTGATGATAACAAAGGACAACTGTACATGTCCAGGAAGAGGAGGTTAGGCTTCATGAAGGAAGTTAACAAGTGAAATAGGCCTTGAGGGATGGGGATAGACTGTAGGGATTTAGGAAGGGAATCCCAGGAAGATGAGGAAAACATAGAGTGCGTATAAGAAACTGACTTTTTAGTTTGATAAGAGATGGGAAGTACAGGCTGGGCGTGGTGGCTCATGCCTGTAATCTCAGCACTTTGGGAGGCTGAGTCAGGCAGATCATCTGAGGTCAGGAGTTCGAGACCAGCCTGGCCAACATGGTGAAACCGCATCTCTACCAAAAATACAAAATTAGCTGGGCGTGGTGGTGTGTGCCTGTAATCCCAGCTACTCGGGAGGCTGAGGCACGAGAATCACTTGAACCCGGGAAGCAGAGGTTGCAGTGAGCCGAGATCGCACCATTGCACTCCAGCCTGGGCAAAAAGAGCAAAACTCCGTCTAAAAAAAAAGAGAGAGAGAGGGGTAGCACAATGGAGAATTAAGGTTAGGAAGATAGGTTGGAGACAGACAGTGGGAAGTAGGGAGAGAGGTTGGCATTTAATGGTAAGTGAAGAAGTTTAGATTTTATGCTGGGGAGCCAGTGAACAGTTTTTTAAAAAATTAGAGTGATTTGATCCCAGTGCTGTTTTAGGACGTGAATCTGGATTGGCTTGGGGAGAGCTAGGAGCCAGGAAACTAGGAGGCTCCCACAGGACATTAGATGTGCAGTGTTGAGGGCTGGCCATGAATTGGGGCAGTGGGAAGAGGAATGGAATGGTGGCATCAAATGGACAGAAGCTCTGGGTGCTAGTGAGGGACAGGACCTCTGTCCGGGAGGCAGTGCTGTGAAGGAGGAAGAGTGCCAGAACCTAGCCCTTAACTTACTGGCATGAGACAAGGAGGAGGGAAAAGGATGGGCAAGAGTACACTGTGATAGGTCAGCTCCATGCCAGCTCATACAGTCCATTAAGGCACGTGCTATTATCTTCAGTTTACAATCAAGGAAACTAGACAGAAGAATCTGCCCAAGGTCACGGCTTAGACCGCCATAGACATCAGCTTCCTTCCTTATCTACAACCTGCTGAGTTCAGTTTTGAACATGTTGAATGGGAGGTGCTGGGAGGACTTGCAGGTGTAGATGCGTTCATGGTCGATCACAGAAACTCACACAACTGTTTGTTCATTCCTTTGTTTTTTGTGTGTCTGCCCCACTTCATCTCTTTGAACTCTGCATTCTCTCCCTTCCTTCTCCCTCCCCTATTCCCTTCTCTCTTTTCTTCTTCTGATCTATTTCATCTTTTTCCTCTTTTTCTTTTTTCCAGCTGAGTTAAAACATGCAGAAGCCTTTTTACACTGAAAAGCTATGAAAATATAAGACACTATTATTAATATTCTCTTTTCTCGATATCAGTGGTTCTCAACTGGGGGCAATTTTGCCTCTCAGGGGACATTTGGCAATGACTGAAGACATTTTTGGTTGTCACAGCTGGAAGGGGATAATACTGGCATCTAGTGGGTAAAGACCAGGAATGCTGCTATCATACAATGCACATAGTAACTATCCCCTCCCCAAGAAAAATAATTATCCAGCCCCAAACGTCACTCTATACCTGAAGGCTGGCAGTGACCACTGCAGCACTGCTGAGTTTTACCAGGGGCTCTAGTTTAAGGCAGGGGGGATAGGCTTGTTTAATTAGAAGTCAAACCACTATAGATGGAGGCATTTAAGGAATCTGAAATTTTTGCAATGGGTGGTTTTTCATATGCAAATACAATAACACTTATAAACCACTTACTATGTGCCAGGCATTTTTAAAAAATACTTTACATATACAACACAGTTAATCCTCCCAACCATCCTTTCAGATAGAAACTAACAACTGCACATAGGAAGTAGGTGGCCAAGCAAGAAAACTAACCCAGGAAGTCTAGCCCTGAAGCCACAGTCTTAAGACACTTCATCCTATTGCCCAATATAGCAAGGATGACACTCCTAAAATGTCACCAGTATGGCCTATGCCTTTCCTGGTTTTTCCACTGAAGCCTGGATAATAAAACTCCATTCATACTTTCTCATTAAGGCTTGCTTTTCTTATGCTACTCTTAATTTTTCAGTGACTAGTTGGGGTACTCTTCTATGACCATGAAATAGATATTTTTCTCTTTGCAAAACTAATTGGCCTCAGTAGCAAGGTAATTGTTTTGTGCCTCAGTTTCCTCATCTGTAGAATGAAAATATTGATGACATCATGAACTTTTAGGAGGGTTTAAATGAGTTAATACAGTGCTCTTCAACAGAGTCCGTAGACTTGCGCCAGTTGATGAAGGTTTGTTAGTAGTCTACGGGGAGATACGTATAGCAACTAAGAGTAAGGATTTAGAAACTTTTATGGCATTTTGACAATTTGATGTCTCTTACATCTAATAGTTAAAAAACGAAAAAATTGAGCTTGAATTTTGCATGTTTTAAATTTTTTTTCACTTTTGTAGTAATTTATTTTTATTGAATTCCACAAAAGCATTTGTCCATGACGCAGTGGAAATTTAAAAAACAAATACTGGTTCATTATCACAGCACAAGAAGCATTAAGTTAACATATGTAAAACACTTGAAGCAGCTCCTGGCACTTAGTCAGTGCTTAATAAATGTTAGCTAATAACAATAATAGCACTATATTCTAACAAAACGAGCTATCTGTCCCAAAGATGTATGTTCCTGAGATTTATCTTCTATGTCATTCTAAGTTTATCTTCAATTCTATTAAATCTCTTTCTTACAGTGTGAGCCATTAAAAGAAGTGCTACTCTACTCCTTACCCATTAATCATACATTATCAGACACTAAATATTTTAACAGCGAGAGTCTGCCATTGGTCTCAAGGGGAGTATAACCAGCATAACACATAGTGATTGTGGTTGTTCTTCTGCCACAAAAGGTGACCTAGTCTTACACAATGCCGCAGCTGCTAAGGAATCAGTCTCCCTGACTCACCCTCACTTGGGGAGCCTGTTTACTCACCCTAGCCTCACTGCCCTTCTAAGCCTCCTCCCAGGAGGAGGTCCAGAGTCCCTTTCTAAAGAAACTACACTATTTAACAGTCTGGGAATTCTTGGATCACCCAGGTTAGTCCTCAGTTTCCTTTAATCAGGCATTGGAGGCTCATATTGCAAATAAAGCAAATTCCTGGGTAACAGAAATATTAGTATCAAAATGGCTATATTTCTCCTGATATTATTGACTGCCTATAAGTGTTCATATAGTGGATCAATGAAAGGGGTGGGAGAAGCAAAAAGAAAAACCCAATTCATGCAAGACGGTCTAGTGCATCTGAGCGGACTTCTCACCGACTTCCTTGGACTGCATATTTTCCTCCCTCCCTCTGACTCACTCCATGCAACCAATTTTTCTTTCCTCCCTTGAACTAACAACCTTAAATTCATATCAGTTTCTCTTCTGAAACCCCAGCGGTTCTACAAGATCATGGGCAGGCAGGTCCTGACTCTAGCTAGCTTCATTGTTCCTCCAGATTAATGTTGCCACTATACCCTTTGACTTAAGAATCTCTTAAGAATGTCACAATGTCCTTTAGGATAACCAAAAGCAGAAAGGATTGGAATCACAACACAAAGGTCTAACACAGCTTTTTTGAAGACTCACTGGGCTCATCAGGCCACTTACTAAACTAAAACGTTCTCTGGAACAGTATTATTTGGGTCCTTTCTCCAAGATGTTTTCATCTTGACTGGGAGTTAGAGCTCCTTGGAGAGGCGGAACACAGGGCTCACACATTTTCTCTTTATTGGAGCTCCAAGGGAGGGCCTCTTACCTGCTTAACCATTCACATGATAATAAAATCTCTTTGCCCCAGAGGAACACGACTGGATTTCTTTTGTTAAAATCTCATTAAAGACTGCTTCAGCCTGTAATAATTTGTTAATAGATGGCAGTGCTATTTGGCTGTGATTGGGTTTTCTTTCATTTCTTCTCAGGCAGGTCTCATAATTGTTGTCTTATCTCCAAGGCATTTTGGTTGTCACTGAAGTGTAACAGATGCTGTAGCCACTGCAAACCACTGGGTGAGCATCCCACACTATCTGTGAGGATAGAGATGCCTCATTAGTTTCCTTCCTTTCATTTTTTTCCTTTTTAAGCTGCTTCCTAGTCAGCTAAAAAAGCTGGCTCTTTTTCTCGAACCAGGCCAGATTCGCAGATATTTTCCTGCTCAGTGATTTGAATTAAACCTATCTGCCAAGGGCCTCTCTCTCTCTCTCTGGTTGCATTTTACACAAAACCACTAAAGCAAGCAGTTTAGATTTTTTTTTTTTTAAAGTATTTTCTGAGTGTCCATCCACATGGCAACAACTAAAGCATTTTCAGAGGCATGTGACAGGGTCTGTCTGAGGATGGAGAGGTCTGAAACCTCATGAGTCACTCTGGGAATCACATGAAATCGTGGAGATAGAAGTGTTTTATAAACTGTAGCCTACAGAGATGGAGGATCACAAAGTGGTTTGGAGTACCCTGGGTTCTGGCTAAATTGTGGAAGACTCCAGTCCAGTGTCCTGAAGCTTCAGTAGAGGCAGGAAGTACTTTTACTCAACCCCATATCCACTAGGCTGTGAATTCCCTTTATAAAATATAAAACAGTGTGGGGCAGGGAGGAATGGGTTGTATGTCTTTGTTTTCCTGCTGCACCTGTCAATCTGCTCCTGCCACCAATCAGAATGCAAGCCTGACTTCTGAATCCCATGGTCATCTCTCCAACAGTTTCAAAGGTAAAATCTCCTTCTGATAATTTGATAGAAAAGAAATGGAATTCTATAAATACTATTAATAATGATAACATCAATAGCTAACATTTACCAAACACCCTTTGCCAGGCACCATATTAATATTTTTATTTCTCACAACCTTATGAGACAGGTATTATTATTTCCACTTTTAAAATTTGTTGCCAACAATTTCATGTGAATACCAATGTTTCTATTTTTAAAATGAGGAAACTAAGGGTTAATTGATGAGGTAGCATTTGAACCTAAGAATTCTGACTCCAGAAGCTGCTTCTTTATTTAAGTACTTTAAATGAGCTATGCTAAGCTGTATTCTATTTATATTAGAAACAGAGGGTCAGCCCACCTTCATTATGCCAAACCACCATAATGGTCCTTAGATTGGGAAGGCAGTTGAATTGTCCTGAGTTTTTGGCCATCTGTTTCACAGTTATTGTTCTACCCCAAATCTAACTTCAGACCTACTTGCCAAGGAGAGTGACTCTCTTGACAAAAGTGACTTAGTGACATTGGGGTCAGTGGGTAGCATGGAGGTAGGCAGTGTGGTTGACCTGGAGCATGGCAAGGGGGCAGTGGGGCGAGGCAGGTGGACAGCTTCACCAGATATAAGGTCAGAGGGTTCAGCAGAGACATTTCGTGGGCTACCTCATAGGACATTCAAAGAAGCTCAGATCATATGCCAAGGGCAAAGAGGAGTCCACTGTCGGGTTTTAATCAGGAGGATAACAATCATATCTGCCTTATGGGAGCCATTCTTTGGTAGGATCACAAAAGAATTATTAGGGACAGGCAAGCCCAGAGGGCGAGCTTACTGTTGGAGCAGAGCAAGAGGCAAGGAAGGCCTAAATTGGATTAGGGAAAGAGGACTGTGTCGAGAAGAAGGAAGGAGTCAGGAACAGAGGTGTTAAAAAGATAGAAGATTTTGTAAGTAGATTTTTTTTTTTTCTCTTGAGACGGAGTCTCGCTCTGTCGCCCAGGCTGGAGTGCAGTGGCACAATCTCGGCTCACTGCAAGCTCCGCCTCTCGGGTTCACGCCATTCTCCTGCCTCAGCCTCTCCGAGTAGCTGGGACTACAGGCGCCCGCCACCACGCCCGGCTAATTTTTTTTTTTTTGTATTTTTTTTAGTAGAGACGGGGTTTCACCGTGGTCTCGATCTCCTGACCTCGTGATCCGCCCGCCTCGGCCTCCCAAAGTGCTGGGATTACAGGCGTGAGCCACCGCGCCCGGCCCGATTTTGTAAGTAGATTTGAGGGTCTGGAGAGGAAGAAGTTGTCTGGGAAGATTTCCAGGTGTAGGATTTAAGTAATTAGGTGGATGCCTGAAGCCAATATAAATAATTCAGGTGGAAGAGCGGACTGTAGGGGAAGTCATAATGAACTGTGTGTGGACATGCTGAGTTGGTCCTGGCTGAAGAACACTAAAGTGAGACTGTTGATCCTGCAGCTGGATATGGAGGTTTCATGTTCAGAGAAAGATTCGAGACCGGAGACAGAGACTTGGAAGAATTCAGCCTAAAGATGACAGACAAAGTCATGTGATTGTCATGTGATTGTTCAGATGCAGCTTGAGAAGAGGACCAAGGACTGAGCAATAGTCGAGGGATAAGCTGGCATCTGCAGTGTGGGACAGTGACCAGAAGAAATGAGTAAAATGCTGGAATCTCTGTGTTCACCTTATGATTGTAACTTATTTGGAACATGGCTGTTTCTTCGTGGTGGCAGGTGGTTAAAACAAAGAAAAGGGTACCCCTGTGTTTGTTTTCTAAGATAGCAAGGAACAGCGTAGCTGATGAGCCAGTAATCTATTCAGAAGTTGGTCTTGAGGAAACAATGGTTCGAGAAGTTGAGTCGGGGCAGGGAACGCAACCTGATCTCTGGAGAGGCATCTGGGAACTAGCGAAAGTGGAGCCAGGGCCACAGGGGCTGGGTTGGGAGATGTGCTTGTCTGGCAGGAGTCCCCTGCGTTCTCTGACCTGGTGGTCTGAGCTGAAGGAATTGCCCTACTGTCTTTCAGGGAACATGGACACTCACTAGATCACAAAACGCTGACGGCTACAATTGCCAAGTTGGTGCCAAGGGGGTGCCTTCCGTGGGAGACATGCTTGACAGACCCATAGAGGAGCAGAGCATCATCCAACACCTCCGCTGCTATGACTGCGTGGGGCCCTCTGTGTGGGAAAACAGGAGGTGGGTTTGCCTCACCTCAGAATATTCACCTTCATGTCTGCCTTTTCCTTCCCACCTGGAAGAAGGCATACCACCAAGACATTTCCACTGTCCCTTTGGTTTCGTGGAAAGCAGTTGTCTAGGCTGCACGGGCTGTACCTTAGAAGGCATTCTACATTTGTAAACTCCCAAGTGACAAAGATTGGGACTGCTATTTATTAAGTTTTCCTTTGCAAGACTGTGAAATAGGCAAAATTTTAGGTCTCTGTTTCTGATCTCAACTCTTTTTCTCTCTTTCCTCCCTCCCTCCCTTCCTTCCTTCCTCCCTTCCTTCCTTCCATCTGTCTCACTATGTTGACCAGGCTGGCCATGAACTCCTGGGCTCAAGCAACTCTCTTGCCTCAGCCTCCTGAGTAGCTGGGACTACAGGCATGCCAAATCCACTTTTTCCTACCTTTTCGGAACTACTAGTCACCCCCTCTCTACCTTGTCTATATTCTCTTTCCCCTCCACCAGATCCCAGAGCCCTCCAATTTTCACCTTCTCTCCCATCAAAACTCATTCATAAGAAAGAGTTCCAAATTCCTAAGTCTGTGGGGGCTGGCACTGTACAATTCTAAGAGGCTTCACGTTTGGTGCTTCCTAGTGACATCTTTCACTGGGCAAAGGCAAATCTCAAGCCAAGGGATGAATCTGAAATGGTGGGAGTTTAGTCCCACCATTTGATGAGACGTTGAGCTGATGAGAGGTTTCTAAGGAGGACTAAGGGAATATGCCCCCAGCCCCTGAAATCAAGTAGACAGCTGCTTCTCCTGATGACTTAGAAGCCTGTTCTTGTTCCCAGCGTAACCTCCTAGGCAATTAAAGTCAATCTTATGTTGCCATTAAAAAAAGCCAATTGACGTTATGTTGAAAGACAGCATGTGTCAGCCATTTCCCCTGGGTTGCCCTCTCTGTAGACCTCCAGCTTTTCTCCTCCACTAAGGTTAACTTTCCCACAGGGACTTTTACATAAGGCAGAGTCATTTGTGCTCATTAAGCTTGTAAGATTTTTCTACTTCTAAAGTAAATACTTTTGGTGAAATAGGTCCAGTTCTTTGGAATACAAATCCTTAGCTTGAGGTTGCTTAAGTGGAAATTTTTAACAAGCAATTCCCTCAGCTACAGAGCCACGTGAAATGTGATTTTTCTTAATGTGTGTGTGTTCCCACAGAAGCTAATAAATGGACATTACTCTGGTATGGACACATCCTATTACTCAGCTTGATCCTAATATCACTGGCAAAAAACCTATTTGCTGCACTAGCAAACAGCTGAATTCATTATGTCCGGCTACATGAGTAATATCCAGGCGGATTCTTGTTGACACAGACAAAACGCCAGTCTCTGAGGCGCGACAGGGCTGCCAGGCAGAGCAGCCGGTGCTGCCACGCTCCCTCCCTCTGCTCCCATGGTATTCCACTAATCAGAAGTCACCACTCGCTGCCGATAGGGTGATGTATGGCAGACTCATGACACCTCGTTATTTCTGAGACAAAGGGGAAAAAAGGACACCAGGAAGGAATAATCTGTCGGTGTAAGTGGGGAAAGGAGAAGATGTAGTGCACAGGAGGCAGACTGTCGAGTTAACCACACCTGCCATCACTCAGGGAGCTGGAGAATAGGTCAGATTATGCAGCCAGTCTACACGGTAATTATGGATTCTCAGGCTGAAGGGTCTCACTGAAGGACATTTTCTCTCCTCCCTGCCTTGGGGCAGAATCATCCCCACACCCACGCCACACTGGGTTGGAAAGTCTTCCCTGCAAACAGACTGCGTAGTCACTTGTCACTCACTCCAGATAGAAACAACCCTGTAGAACAAATTTGGGAGGGTTCCTGGGTTTAAGGAGTGACAACTCTTGAGAAACAGAGCACCCGGAGCCTTCAATGAGAGGCTCTGCCCTGTGGACCATGCAGTGATTCTGCAGAAACACCAGGAGGTTCCCTGGGCAATCCCTTCTTAGCCTGAAGCTATCTCCATTTTCCTGACAATTCCCAGATTGCTCAGAAGGGAAGTAAAATCATCCCACCAGGCATATTCTGTACAATCAGAATATACACACAATCTGATTGTACATTCCATTGTGCTCAAGAAATAATTCATTGTTAGAGTGTTCACTTTTTGGAAGTGTTATTACTCCAACTGGGTAATGTTCCCTACTGGTTCTCAGCGGTTATTTTCTTCCTCTCTTGTCCTTGAGGTCCAGGCAAAGAGTCCACTAGCTCTGCATTGAAAACGCTTCTCCATGAAGCTCTTCCTAACCAGGGTGTAGAAAGCATTCTTCAACCTGATGCAATTTCCCCCTCGTTTACACCCTTTAGCAGTTTGTATCCAACTGTCACTTTTTTCATCCATTCATTTATTCATCAAGTATCTCTTGAGCACCTATTACATGTATACCAGCCATAGTTCTAGGCAGTTAGGACACAATTATGAACAAGACAGATAATATCTTAACCTAATGGAGCTTACAGTCTAGTGGAGAAGACAGTAAAAAAGTTCCACCTCTTGCTGCTGAGAGTAGAGTCAAAGATTTTTATAACTGGAGAAATTAAAATCATAATCCCTCCAAATTGTCTCACTCAGCCTTGGTCCAAATTAAAACTATAGGTCACAGAGGTGTTTGACAAGCCTTGGGTAAAAAGAATATCTATCTTCTTTTTATTGATTTCTTTTTTTTATTTACCTGTTTATTTAACTTATTAATTAATTTATTTTTTTGAGATGGAGTCTCGCTCTGTTGCCCAAGCTGGAGTGCAATGGTGCGGTCTCAGCTCACTGTAACCTCCACCTCCCAGGTTCAAGCAATCCTCCCACCTCAGCCTCCCGAGTAGCTGGGATTAAAGGCACCTGCCATCATGCCTGGCTAATTTTTGTATTTTTTTGTAGAGACCAGGTTTCACCATTTGGCCAGGCTGGTCTTGAACTCTTGAACTCAGGTGATCCACCCACCTCGGCCTCCCAAAGTGCTAGGATTACAGGCATGAGCCACTGTGTGCAGCCTGATTTCATTTTAAAACAAGAATCTCTATCTTAATGAACAGTGTTCTTATCCTCTTCCAAGGGCTTTCCCTGAGGCTGCCAACCTCCAAAAATTGTCTTATAGTTCCAAATTTCCTACTTCTCCTTCCCCGATCAGAATCTTTATTCTTACAAGGCAAGCTGTTTAACTAGGTATGAGAGGGAAAACAATCTTATTAAATTAATTCATACTAATGTGTGAATGACTAAGTGAGACTCCTCAAGAAGTTTTTGACTTTTTATAAGAGAATATTTACTAACCCTAAATAGTATCTAGATTTTCAGCCTTCACTATAAATTGGGGGAAAAGGCAATATAGAAAAGATTTCTACTAAGTTATAAGCATGAGTTCCTTAAGAACAGAGACCATCTCATTTTGGGGGTACTGAGTGACCTAGTCCAATCAATTGAGTACCTAATCAGTATTTATTGAATTGAAAAGAATGTAGAAACACAGAGTGGATAGGAGAAGGGAGAGGGTAGGAAAGCAAGGGAAGTGAGGGGAAAGAAAAGACAGGAAGGAAAAAGAGAAGAAAGGAAGGAGGAAGGAAGGAGGGAGCAAGGAAATCCAAGAGAGGGAAAGAGAACTAAACACAACCCAAATTATGGTACAGTTCCTGGTTTCTTTTGCAGTGAGAGCCCTCAGAGAAACTGTAGCAAAAAAGAATTTATTTGCAGTAGAAAAAAATTTTTTTAAACTGCTGCTGTTTCAGAGTGCCAACAAGAGAATGGAGCCAAGAGATGCTAAGCCCTAAGGAAAGATATTGATCAAAGCCACAAATTTCTATTTTTCTAGCATGATAGCAATGACTCATGACGGTTGACTGGCCACTGTCAATGAGCCTCCCTGAGGGCCCCTTGTACCCAGCAGAATGGGTCCATTGGGTCCATGATCATCTAACAGTCACCGGAACTCAGGAACTAACCCTGTTAGGGTTATGAAAATGGATCTCTGTAGATTCAATATAATTAGAGAGTGCATTCAACCATAGAAGTCCACAGTGGAATTTTCCACAGAAGCCAAACTAAAGTGGAAACTTGACAAAGAAGTGGAGATCAGAAGGCAAGAGCCAGGACCACCAGTTTTCCTTGGGGTCTCAGGAGATAAGGGAAAAAAATCTTTCTGAGCTGCTAAAGAAGAAAAGTGAAGCAGCAGACTGGCTACAGGGAACCCAGGAGACCAAATGTTCTTTAGAAGCTAGAGAGAAACGGGCTGAGGACTGAGCAACAGAATCCTCAAACAAGATCAGCCCAAGAACCAAAGGGATTGGGACTATTTTTGCCAAAATATACATCAGGGAATATAATCTGTGCACTATGTGATTGGCCTGCTCTAGACAGAAATATCAGAAATGGTTCTGCTCAGTTCACAGCCAATAAGATCATATGCATTTAACTGCTTGCTTCCATCTGTACCAACAGTGAAATCATGGTGCCTGGATTTAGAGCCAAACGCAGTCCTGACCCTCCCACTCAGGTTTTTATGACCTTGGTTCAGCTACTTAATCACTGTAATCCTCCATTTCCTCATCTGTAAAGTGGAGGAAAAAACTTTTGCTACCATTTAATAAGTATTTCCTATTGCCAGATACTATGCACTCTACAAATATTATATTACCTTCTTTATTCTTTACCACCATCCCAAGAGGTGGGTATTATGACTGTCTTGACAGATGAGGAAAATGAGGCTTAGCGAGATTACCATGCATGTTCAAGGTGTCACAGCTGGTAAGTATTAGGATTGGAACTGACACTTGGTCTAACTTCAGCATCCACAGCCTCAGACTGTGCAGCACTGCCTATCCAGCTGCCCTAAAACCACACAGTCGAATGCAGATGGCAATTTTCCATGCTTCGGTTCAAATACAGCTGAAGAAGCACCCTCTTCCTCTATCACAGTGGGATCTACAAAAGGGAAGTCCTCCCCTGTTTATTTTTCAGCGAACAAAAGACACAGTGCCTTTTTCTGGGTATTTGTTTTATCTTGTTGGCATCCTAAACCTACAGACTAGAAAACATCATTCTCAGCCCCCCAGGTCTTCAGTGAGCAGAACTATTATAAGGAACTGCCATTTGTCAGCTTTCCTCGGTACCCTCGACAGGGCAAGGGCATTGCCAAAATATGGTCCCTATTTCTGCGGGCTGTCAGCGGCTGCAACCTTGGAATTCAACCTCTCCAGCTTATTAACACAACAAATTACCCACCACGAGAACTGCAGAGTGCACTCACTTGGAAAATGGTCTCTTTTTTATGAAGTGATTTAATTAGGAGCAATTTTCCCATCAGCTCACTTGTCAGAGCATGGCTGAGGCAGCCATTGAGATGAGCGCTTGGCCTGTGCATTCCTGCTCCCTCCTTTCTGATGCCACATTTTGGAGAAAGAGGAAAGTGAAACCACTTTAGGAGAACACAGTTCAAACTGGGAAAGGAGACAGATCAGACCTGAAGGCTGTTTTGTAAGGTCTTCAGAGAGTTCACCGTTTCAGGATGTGATTTGTCCATTTGTAGCATGATTCTCCCAATGGGGATTTTTAAAGACTTGAGCATCTCGTGTGTCTCCCTTCCACTCCTCGCCCTCAGCCTTGATCTCCTGCAGGCCTGGTGGTTAAGAAAACAAAATGAATTTCAAAGCATTCCTTGCTGGAAGTGTGTAACTCTGAAGGATGTTTAGGGAGGAGGACTAGTGCATGGTTGAATCCAGTTGAGTCTATGGTATCCACAGACTGCAAAGTTTCTAAAATTGCATTAGAAATCTGATTTTTTTTTTTTTTAATGAGACAGGGTCTTGCTTTGTCACCCAGGCTGGAGTGCTGTGGTGTGATCATGGCTCACTGCAGCCTTGACTTCTCAGGCTCAAGTGATCCTCTCGCCTCAGCCCCTCCCAAGTAGCTGGGACTACAGGTACGTGCCACCATGCTCAACTAATTTTTGTATTTTGGGTAGAGACAGGGTATCACCATGTTGCCCAGGGTGGTCTTGAACTCCTAAGCTCAAGCAATCCGCCCACCTTTCAAAGTGCTGGGATCATTGGTATGAGCCACTGTGCCCAGACTGATTTTTTTTTAAGCCCAATTTCCATCCTGGACCACTTGATTTTGACTTTTTGTTGCATTCCCATCATATTTTCAGCTCTCAGATATACAGTATTTGACATGTACGGGTGTCTGTCATTCTGTGTCATACATGTGAGCCTTCCACCACACCTCCCAGATTTGGGAATAAGCAGGTAAGAGTCCCCTGATGCCAATGGAATTTTTTGTGTGTGAGTGCAATTTTTCTTAATTTTTCTAGAAAAAGGGGGATAAAGTTGAAGTTTAGGATCAGTGACTAAATGTTTTGCAAAAAGGTACATCAGTGTTGAGAAGATCAGAGAGCTCAATGAGTCTAGTGTGGAAAGAGTTCATGGAAACGGTGAGTTTTTGAACGCAGTCTGAAAATACTTGACAGATTTGTGGCTCCCTTTATGCATATTTAATCTTTTTTCCCTAAGAAAACCAAATAGTCACAAATTCTTTCTACTCACTTACAAAAAGTGACAGTAGAAATGTAATCTTTCCAAGGGAAATATTTTTTCACTGTTGTATGAAAGCATCATTTGGTGTATGGTTAGGATGGCATATAAGCAATTCTGTGATCCACAGCAGTGTTTACAAATGCCAGCTGAGACCTCGTAGTGAGTTTGTGGACCATGACCAGCACTATTAAAAAGGACATAATCAAATAGAAAAGGACAGAATAAAAACCACCAGTTTTATCATTATAGTGTAATCTTGCGCACACACACTGTGTACCAGCATAAAAGGTAGTTCTTACCAGTGGTTCACGGAGCTTGAAATGTGGCATCAGAAGATCTAGGTTCTAGTTTTGGTTCTTCCATTAACTAACTATGTGACCTTGGGCAAGTACTTAATTTCTCTTCTTTAAGCTTCTCTTTCATCATCTGTGCAATGAAGGCTGAGGTAACTATTTAAGCTTCTATTAGGTTATGAAATATAAGAAATATAAATCTATTCCTGCAAAACTGTACTACATCCCAAAGTCAACTAAATGTGAGTTGAGGGTGTTTTGAATTACCTGCATTGTTTCTTCTCCAGTGATATCTGGGTGGCTACTCAAGATTCAACAGAGATAAGCCCTTTGATCCATCTAGCCATATTGTCAAAGGACTTTATTGCAGTCTTTATGAAAAGGATATTTCAAGTCATAATGAATTTCAGAAATAAGTACGTCAAAGACAAAATCATGGCACAATAACTTGCTGCGGTCCGTGCATCTCTACCACCAGCCCCTCATCTCCCTGAAATAGGAAATACAACAAGAAATACAAAGCTTTGTGCAGCTGGGGATCGTGCCTTGTGAGAGTGAAAGCATGCCTCTCTCTGATGTTTCTCATTCAAATGGAATGTCATGTGCCGCCTTCCAGAACAAAAAGTTCTCTTCACATGTTCTGTATCGTAACTACGCCTTACTTCTTTGCAGTTGAACAAAGGTCTGACTTTTACCACAGATGGCCACTCTTTAGGTCTCAAGTGTAATCTGACACAGCCTTGCTCTGTGGACCAGTCCTATTCTGAGTCAAGACTTCCCTGAAAACTCACACCCTCAATTTTCACAAGAATGCATTTCAGATGGCCCACCAAATTTTCTGCATATCCTACATATATTATATTGCAATGTCCTTGAACTTGGTCTACTCTAGCATCTGAAATTTGGATGTAGTAGAACTTAAGTCTTGATAATGGATAATGGCATGATTATAGCAATTACTGTAATGCTTTATAATTATGCCTTTATGTGTATGTCTCTTTCATTACATTGCGAACACTTTGAGGTCTAGGATTTAGTCATGTATATCATCAAATTCCTCAGTGAGAGCATCACCTGACCTATTATTCTAGCCTCTAAATAAATTCTGTTGAGGTTCAATTTATCACTAAAGGAGAGAAGAAAACATGTTATCCAAAACAACAAAAAAAAACGATTGGAGTTATTATATTGGGGATCTTACATTTAAATGAATTGTATGTGTAGTATCAAAAAAATCCACTTCTCACCTAAAGGAATTATTGTTATTTAAAAAGATGCTGAAGATCATCTACACCTAGGGTTGGCAAAATATGGCCTGTGGGTAAAACCCAGCCCACTGCCTGTTTAAAGTTTTATTGGAACATGGCCACACATTGCCTATGGCTGCTTTTGTACTACAACTGCAGAATTGAGTAGTTGTGACAGAAACTGTATTACTAATAGAGCCTACGCATTTACTATCTGGCCTTTTACTCGGAAAGTTTGCTGACCCCCAGTTTGGAGTACTACTCTCATTTGACATAAAAGGAAATTGAGGCCAGGGAGAGGAAATGACTTTCTCAGACTCATTAATGGTACAACTGAGACTATACTCTAGGTCTCACTTTCCAGTTTCTCTTTTTGAATATTCCTGTTTCTTCCCTGGAATAAAAACGTTCACGTTGAAGATGTGATTCAGAGGGAGCTAGGAAACTGTCCCCATGTTTCTCTGCTTAGCTAAGGAAATATCTGTGAACTTCCTTTCAGAGCTGGTGAGTGATGTTCTATTGTCCCATCTATGTCCATTTTAAAGGGTGACAGTGTCTCAACTTGAACCTCAACTTTATTTACTTTGGATCCAGACACCCCTGAGCATATTTGGAGAATCATAGCCAAATGGGCCATGGGGGCCCCTAAGGGGCCTTTCTCATGAGTCCCCCAGGAGAGTTCACCTGAAGGAGCAAAGGGTAGAGTTGCACAAATCTGGGTCCACGTGAGAGGAGCAGAGAAACCCAGATGGTGCTAAGGGCACCTGCCTGAGTCCTAGGCAGAAAAGGATGCCATAAGGAGAGAAGTGAGTCATTCCATAGACCCTAGCAGGGGCATAGAGGGCATCAGACAGCACAGGGCACTTGTGGCCCTGGTGCCAGTGGCTTTGGCATCATGAATGGTGGTGTCTGTGCTCTGGTGGTGTCCAGGTAGCTGCACAGGAGTATGTGATCTCTAGAATGAAACTCAGCACAGGAATTCAGGGCAGAACTAGAGAGAAATGATGGTTACTGGTGTTACGTACCAGAGGACTGTGCTATGTGCCCATGTGGAGTGCTCCTTGGGGTGCTCCAGAACCAGCAGGGAAGAAAAGGCAGGGGCTGGGAGGGTTCATAGCAGCAAAAGGGGCTGAACCAGATAAATACTCTCTTTTTTTAAAAATCCTAGGCTAGTACAGCAAGTGACAGTAACAGTTAGAAGTGTTAATGCTCTCATTTGCCTCTGCCAGTATTAGAATGTCATAGAGGTGAATTTGAGTTCTTCCCAAGCCATATCCCCTGAGGTGGACAGTAAAGCCTCCAAAGCTCCATCGCTGAGTTTATTAATCCTGGTTCAATAGGGCAGGGAGATCTTCCAAGTCATTCAACAAGCAATTCCCTTACTGTCAGATACCACTTGTCTACAAATACAGCCCATGCAGTTGATGCTATTGGTACAACCACCTAAACTTGAGTGGGATCCAGAGAAATGGCTTCTGGCCTGTGAAGGAAAAAGCAAAAGAAAACAAACACTTGTTTAACAACGATTTAATTATCTTCCTAATAGGAAAGACTCGCTCATAAATCTAGGACTTAAGCTGTCAGACAAGGAGAGGTAAGCTTGTTCACTTCAGGTAGGTGGTTATTTCTACCTTCCACCTAAAGAATGTGGATGGAAATGTCAGAGAAGGAAAAGAAGCCAGGGTTTGCAGGTTGGATTAGATCACTCTGAAAACCATTTTCTGGGTTTATGGGTGATCATGCATTGTTGTTTTGATTTATAGGCAAGTAGTAGCTTACCAAGAGTGATGCTAGGCACATTGCATACTCTGCCTACTTTTCCTTCCTTGACTTTTCCATCTAAACTCACAGAGGCCGATGAGAGGATTAACACTTCTAACTGCTATTGTCACCTGCTATACCAGCCCAGGATTTTTTTAAAAAGAGAGAGAGAGAGAGAGAGAGAGCATTTCTCTGGTTCCAATTACTCATGATTAGGGGCCAGACTCTGTAAAATCAGATGTTAACTTGAAAAGACTGCTACATTGCAAATGACTCTTGTTCAGTAGAAAGGCAAAATAATTCTGTCAAATAGAAAACATAACCCCAAAGGGTCTGATCTTGCTGCTCTGTAGGACATTAAACAGTTTTGCCTAGCTTTGCAAACCCACTTCTACATCCTTACTTTCAATGATCATAGAAAACAGCCTCTTGTATTCTCCTTTGATTTGGATTTGTCTTCCTACTGGTTCCATCACTAATAAGTTAGATCAATCTTCGACTATATCTGTATGAGAATCATGTTTTTAACATTGAATAGCAACCCCCTTCTCAAAACTTCTCTGTGGGCTTCTCTGTTTATAATTATCCATCTTATTCTCATGCATCATAATGAATTGGACTCATCTGGCTTTCATTTCTTAGCTGGCAGATTAGACAAAGTCTCTTTGTTTTATTTTTTTAAAAAAGAAAGTTCCTTTCATGTCTACTTTAAGCGTATTCCCTTCAGCAAGTTGCTTAGTGACCTTTTGGGCCCGGCATTGTGCTAGTTACTCCATAAATCATAGAAGAAAGGTCATAGCCCCGTCCATAAGTATCTTACGGACCAAATGGAGAGATGCATCGTGTCATCTCTCCATAATTTTTTAATAATAGTCATCTGTTTTGAGACATTGCCATGGCATGTGCAGACCAGTTAGCTACCCTGAGTGCTAAGGCTAATCTGATTTTATTCCAGGATCTAGAAAAAAAAAAAGTAGCAGGAAAGATGACTGTAGCTGTAACAAGTTTCAGCCTGTGTTGGCTCCCACCCAAACTAATCGGCCTGGGAGATTGATTTCCCCTCCAGCCAGCATCTTGTTCAGCATTTCTGCTCATCATGCTTCTGGCATAGCTTCCTCAGAGGACTGTCCATCATTCCTAAACGATCTCTGGTCCTCTTGATAAAACAGCAGACAGATGCTGGGGATGCAGAATTGAAAATCAAAAATATACCTGATTTGCAGACTCATTCCCTCCTTCTTGTTCCCCTGGCTTCTCTCACCAGAGAGAACCATCAGGCAGTCTGGCAGTGAATTGGGAGGGGTGTGTGTGTGTGTGTGTGTGTGTGTGTGTGTGTGTGTGTATGTGTGTGTGTGGTGTGTTGAGGGTGGGAGTGGGAGTAAAAGGGAGAAGATTCCTGGGACGAGTTTGAGGGGAGAAAGCTTCTAAGCAGGGGTTCTCTAAATTCTCTGAATTCTTATAGGCCCATCTTTGAGGGATATTTTGGAGAATGATGTTGATTTTACTGTCTTTTCAAGGTCAGAAACAAAGGCCAGTTTGTTCAGTGTTAATACAAAGATAGAAGGAGGAAAGAACAGGCTTTGGTGCCCACATGTTCATTTGGATACAAGGCTAAGAACTTCAGGGTGGGGGTGGACTGGGGAGGGGATGACCATACTTGTGCTAAGGTACTTTATAAATGAAACCCAGCTGAGGATCTCCCAGGCCCTTCAGATCCAGATAAGGTTTGTTTGAACTGTCTGGACTGTGGAAAAGCTACAGCCCTCTCCCATATTTCTGTGAATTATTAAGGGATCTATATGATCTTATTAGCTCTGGCTCCAACTTTCCACCCCAGCTGAGTTCTTGATCCCTGCCCTATTGCTTGTGGCTGTTCCTTTATTTTCATTCTGGCTTTAACCCAAACATGAAAGAACTTGGCCCTCTTTCCTTGCTTTCCACAAAATAACCATTCACACATGGAAATGAAGATTTCTGTGCAGCAACATGAGCTATTTTAAATGGCACAGCAGATATTCCTCTTCTTAAAAGTTCTTTGGCCACCCTGCCTTCTTGCCCTGCCATCCCCCAAATCTTCTTGTTCTTTTGTGCAAAGGCAGTGTGTTCTCACAGGAGCATGAAGGTTGCCTGCTAGAGTTCCTATCCTAGTCTGACCCTCACTCGCTGTATACCTTAGGTAAGTCACTTCAACTCTCCATGCCTCATTCTTCTCATCTGTAAAATGGATTTAATAGCCCACCAATCTCATAAAGTAGTTGTGAGAATAAAAGGAGATAGATATTGCCAATAAGCTCATTAAAAGATGCTCACCACCATTAGTTAACAGGGAAATAGAAATCAAAATCACGATGAGATACCACCACCACGAAGATGGCCAGAATAAAAAAATCAGATAACAACAAGTGTTGGTGAGAATGTGAAGAAATCAGAACCCTTATACGTGGCTGATGGAAATGTAAAATGGTGCAGCTGCTTTGAAAAACAGTTTGGCAAGTTCTCAAATAGTTCAACATAGAGTTACTATAGAACTCAGCAATCCACTCTTAGTTGTATACCAAAGAGAAATGAAAACAATGTCTACACAAAAACTTGTGCCTGAACGTTTATAGCAGCATTATTTATTATAGCCAAAAGGTGGAAACAACCCAGTGTCCATCAACTGACAAATGGATACATAAAATGTGTTAAATTCATACAGTGGAATATTGTTCAACTACAAAAAAGACCAAAGTGCCAACATAAGCTATAATAACATGGAAGAATCCTGAAAGCATTGTGCTATGTAGAAGAAGCCAGTCGTAACAGATCACATACTATAGCATTCTATTCATGTGAAAAAGAAAGAGAGAAATCTACAGAAAGTAGGTGAGTGGTTGCTCAGGACTGAGGGGTGGGGTGTGGGGAAGAGAAAGGTAGTAGCTAAGGGACATGGGGTTTCTTTTTGAGGTGATGAAAATGTTCTAAAATTAACTGTGGTATTGTTTGTACATATCTGTGAATACTCTGAAAGCCATTGATCGTACCCTTTACGTGGGTACATTGTATGGTATGTGAATTATATCTCAACAAACTGTTTTTTTAAAAAAGAGGAAATGTATATTTATATTTATAACAGTGCCTAGCACATAGAAAAGCTCAGGGACCTGAGAGGAAACAGATGGCACATTTACATGAGTTATTAAGGAGAGACTAATGAAGTATCTATTCACAGAGGTGTGGGCAGGGTCAGGGGAAACTAACAAGAGATGCTGGAGTGTCCCAGGGCAAGGGGAGGAATCCAGAGGCTGGGCTGTAGTAGAGAGGGTGGCCCAGCAGGAGCTGTGGCTTTCATAGAGACAGCAGCCACCACCTACCTGCAGCCCAGCAGGAAGACCCTGAGAACCAAGGCCTCCACATGATCAGACGTCATTTGCTGGGGCTCCTCTTGGCTGGACCCATCCCAGAGCTTGAAGAGCCATCGAGGAGCCCACAGATGTCTCCTGGAGCAGAAGCTGTTATTATTATGTGCACCAGCTTAGCCTTCATTTGTTTTGTCACATCTTAACAGCCTCACCTTAGTGCCAATCTTCTAGGGCCATGCTTTTCCCATCAATTGGTCCAATAAGGTAGGTTCTTAACTAAGAGGTTTGATAAGAGGTTTGGGTACTTTTCTATTGGGGGAACTCATCCCCAATATTTTAACGTAGGTTCTTTCTATTTTCCCTAAGTGTCGGCTGGTCTGAGAAATAAAGAGTACAATGAGAGGAATTTTACAGCTGGGCCGCTGGGGGTGACATCACATATCGGTAGGTCCATGATGCCCACCTGAGCCACAAAACCTGCAGGTTTTTATTAAGGACTTCAAAAGAGGAGGGGGTGTATGAACCGGGAGTAGGTCACAGAGATCACATGCTTCAAAGGGAAAAAAGGAGAACAAAGATCACATGCTTCTGAGGCCAATAAAGATCACAAGGCAAAGGGCAAAGCAAAGATCAAAGGCGCAGACAAAATCAAAAACTCCTGATAAGGGTCTATGTTCAGCTGTGCACATATTGTCTTGATAAACATCTTAAACAACAGAAAACAGGGTTCGAGAGCAGAGAACTGGTCTGACCTCAAATTTACCAGGGAGCAGTTTTTTCCCCACCCTAATAAGCCTGAGGGTACTGCAGGAGACCAGGGCATATTTCAGTCCTTATCTCAACCGCATAAGACAGACACTCCCAGAGCAGCTGTTTATAGACCTCCCCCCAGGAATGCATTCCTTCCCCAGGGTATTAATTATTAATATTCCTTGCTGGGAAAATAATTCAGCAATATCTTGCCTACTTGCACATCCATTTATAGGCTCTCTGCAAGAAGAAAAATATGGTTCTATTCTGCTCGACCCCACAGGCAGTCAGACCTGATGGTTGCCTTCCCTTGTTCCCTACAATTGCTGTTATTCTGTTCATTTTCAAGGTGCACTGATTTCATATCGTTCAAACACACATGTTCTACAATCAATTTGTACAGTTAACGCAATAGTGGTCCTGAGGTGACGTACATCCTCAGCTTACGAAGATAACAGGATTAAGAGATTAAAGACAGGCATAAGAAATAATTATAAAAGTATTAATTTGGGGAACTAATAAATGTCTATATTAAAATGAAATCTTCACAATTTATGTTGCTCTGCTGCGGCTCCAGCTGGTCCCTCCGTTCGGGGTCCCTGACTTCCCGCAACACTTTTCTGTAGCAAAATATTTGCAGGCTTCTGCAAAGAGGCCCTACAGACTTTATCCTAGACTGGCTGGAGAAAGAAAACTAAAACATCAGAATGCTTTCCCCAGGCTATACACAGAGGGTGGGAGTGGGTGGAAGGGAACAAACAGGGCTGAAGTGTGGGGTACCACCCTTTTGCAGCCCACATGGAGGAAGTACCAAGAGCGTAGGCAGATAAGAAACAGATTTTCAACTTCCCCTTCTAGTAACCACACCTCCACAGGCTTGTATTTATTCCTCCCCGATGTAATTTCCTCCTGGAAGTGTGGCCTCCTTTCTCAGTGGCCCTTTTTTTTGACAGATTGGTGAATCTATATTTGCATTAAAGTCTGGGCAGAAAGGGGACCTGAATACATGTTATGGGCTGAATTGTGTTTCCCCAAAATCCCTATCTTGCGGTCCTAACCCCCAGTAGTTCAGAATGTGACTGTATTTGGAGATTGGGTCTTTAAAAAGGTAATTAAGGTGGGCCAGGCATGGTGGCTTATGCCTATAATCCCAGAACTTTGGGAGACCAAGGCAGGCGGATCACCTGAGGTCAGGAGTTCAAGACCAGCCTGGGCAACATGGTGAAATCCCCATCTCTACTAAAAATACAAAAATTAGCCAGGCGTGGTGGCAGGCACCTGTAATCCCAGCTACTTGGGAGACTGAGGCAGCAGAATCCCTTGATCCCGGGAGGAGGAGGTTGCAGTGAGCCGAGATCACATCATTGCACTCCAGCCTAGGCAACAGAGTGAGATTCAGCATCAAAAAAAAAAAAAAGAAAGAAAAAAAATTATTTAAAAAAAAGTAATTAAGGTAAAAGGAGTTATTAGAGTGGGCCCTAATCCAATCTGATATGCATCCTTATAAGAAGAGAAGGACACAGACAGACAGACAGATAGACAGAGGGAAAACCATGTGAAGACACAGGCAGGCCTCAGAAGAAACCACCCCAGCTAACACCTTGATCTTTGACTTTTAGCCTGCAGAATTAAAAATCGATTTTGGTTATTTACTTATTTATTGTTTTTTGAGACAGGGTCTCACTGTCAACCAGGCTGGAGTACAGCCTCCATCTCCCAGGCTCACTGCAGCTTTGATCTCCCAGGTTCAAGCAATCCTCCTGCCTCAGCCTCCCACATACCTGGGACTACAGGCATGTGTCACCATGCCCAACTAATTTTATAAAATTATTTTTTGGAGAGACAGGATCTCACTATGTTGTCCAGGCTGGTCTCAAACTCCTAGGCTCAAGTGATCCTCCTGCCTCAGCCTCCCAAAGTGCTGGGATTACAGGCATGAGCCACTGTGCCCAGCCAAATTTTAGTTTTTGAAGCCACTCAGTCTGTGGTACATTGTTATGGCAACCCTAGCAAACTAACACACTACTCCTTGCAGGATGTCAGTTGCCCACCTTTCTCCTGCAACTCGTGGCTTTACAAGGTTGAGAGCAAGGTCCCTTGAATTAGGGTTTTGCTTCCCAGCTCTGCCCTATTGTTTACTCATAAGAAGAGCATTTGGGATGCTTTGCTAATGTTTTGTTCCAAGTATATATTCTGTTTCATAAAACTTAGGAGTATAAGCAGTTTCACCTTTTCTTTCTTTCTCTTTCTTTCTTTCTTTTCTTTTCTTTTCTTTCCTTCTTTTTTTTTTGATGGAGTTTCACCCTTTGTTGCCCAGGCTGGAGTGCAGTGGCACGATCTCTGCTCACTGCAATTTCCACCTCCAGGGTTCAAGCGATTCTCCTGTCTCAGCCTCCTGAGTAGCTGGGATTACAGGTGCCCACCACCATGCCTAGCTAATTTTTGTATTTTTAGTAGAGATGGGGTTTCACCATGTTGGCCAGGCTGGCCTTGAACTCCTGACCTCAGGTGATCCACCCACCTCGGCCTCCCAAAGTGCTGGGATTATAGGCATGAGTCACCATGCCTGGCCTCATTTATTTCTTTAAAACAGCTATAATCTGCTCTAAACCTCATCCCTCCTGATTGACCAGAAAGTCAATTTCAGTCATACTTGGGGCTCCCCCCTTTCAGATTTGTGCAAAAATCCTGGAGGTCTTATAGAGGCTACAGCATTTAGGGAAGGCCTTCTGACCTGGCCTTCAGTTACTCTGGTCTCTTTTTGTTAACAGTAGGTAACAAAAAGTAGGTAGCTCATGTCTGCTAGCCAGACATGAGCAGGGCAGGATAGGCACCCCTCCACCCCCACCCCCACCACCCACCACCCATACACACACCAGGAATGTTAGGCGATGATCAGATGATGGTCAGGTGACTGTTAAACTGTCTCGTTAAAATAATAATTGGTTTCAGCCACAGCCATGGGAAGGCTTTCTCCCAATAAACAGAAACACCTGAAACTGGTGATCAGCAGCTTCCTGATCCCAGCAGCTGGGTGAGTGGGCTCAAGTATGCACGTTACGAGGCAAAATGGCAAAGCTTAACTGTTATATGACCTTTAGAGACATTTGACTGGCAAGGGAAGAATGTCTCAAGTGAACATGCATACAATTCCAGTAAACACACTGTGCTTGCTCCCACCCCAGCACTAGCAGGCTACTGTGCATGCGGACAGCCCACCCCAAGGGAAGAATCAGGGGATAAGGGACGCAAAGCCCCAGAAGTATGCCAGCGTCTAAAACCCCAAGTCAAAAGGTCAAAACTGCACACTTGATCTCTCAAGTCACCCTCTTGGCCCTCTTCCAAGTGTACTTTCCTTCGTTTCATTCCTGCTGTAAAGCTTTTTAATAAACTTTCACTCCTGCTCTAAAACTTGCCTTGGTCTTCTTTTCTGCTTTATGCCCCTCAGCTGAATTCTTTCTTCTGAGGAGGCAAGAATTGAGGTTGCTGCAGACCATTATGGATTCGCCGCCATTAACATGTTTACTTGTTTATTTTCCAAACTTCTATGAGTGCTTAAAGGGAGCAATGTCATGGCTTTTGTACCACGCTTGGACAGGAAGGTCTTTGCAATACCCTTTCCTCCTGTTCTAGGAGAACCGTCAAAACTCTTTTCCTTTGGCTGCTTCTGTCTCCCCCTCCTCCGCCCTAGCTTCAATGTCCTCTACTTACACGACAGGCCAACAAAGTTCTCTTGGCCTGGAAAATGCTGTTCACCTCTCTCCCAAAGCTCCCCAAGGCAAGGAACACAAGACCTGGTTAACTTTTTGGTGGTAATTTGCAGAAACATTTACAGCAATAAAAATGGAGCCAAAATTAGTATCTTCACAAGTCACCCTGCTTTGTTTTGATGGAGTGTAGGGAAGCCAGTACACTCTCCAAGCCAGATTGCTATCGTGGAACAGCTGGAATTCTGTCACAGATGGGGCAACAAGAACTCAGCTGGCATTTCCTCTGAGTTCAGGTTCCTGTGGGGAACAAAAGCAGCTCTACAGATGATGGCTGCTGGCTTGGATTCCTTTCCGTGCCCAAGACTCTCAAGCAGCTTTTTTCGACCCGGGAGTTAAGTCAGTGCAACCAGATTTAGCTTTCTCCGCAGGTTTCATAACAGATAGAACAAAACCGGGATATCTCCCTGCCCACCCACAGGGGATGGGAAGAACTCTGTGACAGGTGTTCCACAGCCATTCGCCTCCTGTCGACACCTCCTCACCCTGTGGCTGGAGCTGGAAAGGGAAACAAATCAAAAACTTGTATTCCAGGGTGCAGGGCAGCCACTTTCTGAGAAATGATTAGGACCCCAGAGAGAAGGAGTGCTCAGACTCTGAGCATCTCATTAAAAAGGATGAATCTACTGCTGTGGTGCTGGAGCTGGGGTGATGCGGGTGGCTGACAGCTCACTGCGGGCAGTGAGGGGCAGGTGACCATACTCAGACTCTGCATGTCCTTCATGTGCAAAATGCCTTCATTTAAGTGGCTCCCAGAAATCCAGCCTTTTGCAGGAAGGCTTCTAAAGGCTTTTAGGAAAAAACAAACAAAAGAACTAGTATCCCTCCTGCTAGAAGATTTAGATTTTCCCTCCTATCAGTCTTCATCCCTGCCTCTACGACAGACAGGCACACACACCACACACAGTCATGAGCACATGGGTGTGTGCACACACAAACACACACACATCCCAGGGGAATGGTTCATTTTGTTTGGAAGTTTGTTCCTTTGTCCCCATCTGGAGGTACCAGGATGCCTGTCCCCTTTCTCCCCACTCTCGGATTTGCCACTCGCAAACCAAGGTATCAGGTAGTTGTTTGGGGTTACAGTGTCAGTTTTCCGCTTCAGTATATTCGTGGAGCTTTGCTTGAGGATGGGACAAAGGTGTACAGAATGGAACGAGTAAGATATGAGTGAATGTCCTCAGCCTCGCAGGTGGATTTAGACAACCAGTGGGAAAGTCTAGAGGAGGGCACGATTAAAGTTCATAGCGAGCTGTGATGATTTCACAGAGATTATCATTTGAAGGGGGCCTTGAGAGAGCAGTAAGTTCAGCAGGGGAGGAGTAGTGATTGGGCATTCTGGACAAAGGAAACAGGATGGTCAAAGATCTCTATTATCTGACTCTGTTTTATTCTTTTCCAACATTTAGCACCATCTGAAATTGTACTTTTATCTAGGCTCTAATTCTTTCTTTTCTGTCTACACCATGCACTCTAACTCTATGAGTGCAGGAAATACGTGTGCCTCATTCATTGCTGTGTCCTAAGTGCCTAAAATAATTTCTAGCACATCGTGGGTGCTCAGTACATATTCACAGAATGGATAAATCAATGCTCAGACCAAGGAAAAGGGAGAGAAGGAGACTCTTTCTTTTTTAACGTATGTGGTTTCATTTCATCCTTACAATACCACTCAAGAAAGACATAATCATCTCTACCTTACAAATAAGGAAACTGAGGTAAGCAAAGGTAAGTAACTTACCTTTTACTCCCAGTAAAAGGTAAAGCTGAGATTAAAAGCCTAGTTTATCAGTTTGTAAATTGTAGATTATGCCATGAAGACTAATGAAGGTCTGAACTAAGCAAAACTGTGGGAAGGAAGTTAGAGAGTGAGCTCATGTTTGAGGCAGTGGGTTGATAAAACTGACAAGACTTGGGCACAGATGGAAAGGGACAAATCCCTTTGCAGACTCATCTCCATCTGAGTGGCTGGTCCTGACCTCCGTCTCCAATGGATTCAATCACATGGGGATTCAGAAAAAACATGTGGCATTGGCCACTAGCCAGTTGTTTAACTTTGGGAGACCTGCCCAATTTCTCTGAGCATGTTTTTCCCCTGCTATATGGTGATAAGCAATCAGCTGGCTTTTAAGGGTTGTTGTGAGATGACTGATGTACATAAAGCACCCAGAACAGTGCCTGGCCCACAGTAGGTGTTCCATAAATATTAATTCACCTATCTTTCCCCATGGTTTCCTGATGTCTTTTGGCTTGGGAAGTACTGTTCCCAAGAGGAGGACCAAAGGGCAAGTGTGAGGACATCCACCCTGGCCTAGGCACGGGAGTGGATACTCTCAAGAAGGAAGGAAGTGACAACCCAGGCCTGGGAGCAGTGGATGGAAAAGAAGTTAGGAAAGTACCCAGTAGAGAAAATCTCCCCGTCTCTGAGAAAAACTCTAACCCCTCTGGAAAAAGGTTAGACAAGAAACCACAATTCTAAAGGGATTATGGTCAATCTCTTCTCTGCAGAAAGGTGTAGCCAGAGTGTGGTGATTGGGAACCAGGGGGCTGTTGGGCTTGGGCCTCATATATGTAAATCTGGTTGTGAATTGGGTTATGAATAACCAAATGAAGCTACTCATAGTTATTATAATTTAGGGTTTGTTAAGTTAGTTTTTAAGAAATTTGTGAGTTTAAATATGCCATAGCACCTATTGGAAATTTTCCATTTCTTAAAAGGTAATGTTCACTACTCCATAAAATTATTTCCTGAAATAAATACACGATTATGAAATCATTTTAATAAGGTGTTAACTTATAAACAAATTCTATCACGGTTGTTTGTAACTCTTTGAATTTCTTAATTTCCTATGTATTGAAGTTGTTAAAAAAAAAAAAAAAAAAAAAGAGGCCTAGGTCTCTGTCTTCTCCAGCTCTGAGAGCTGCCAGGCACAAGCGGCACAGCCCAAGGCCGGCACCCGAGGGGAGGTGCAGATCTCCTTACTGTACTTGTTTACAGTGCCACCTGGTGTTCCTAACGCATAAGCGTTCCTCACCCCTAAGAGTTGGAATTTGCTAAGTAAAAAAGATCCCTACAGCTGTTTTTCTGAACCATTCTCTCAAAATCTCTTTTCTTTCCTTTGAAGAGTATGAGGCATATAAGTAAGAATAATACAAAATAACAGTTGATTTTCTAAAATTTTACTAAGCTTTGTAACGTGGAAAAGAAGGTCTGGTCTTGTTCTAAGTGCCCTGCATGGATTAAGTAACTTAGTTATTATAACTCTGAAGACAGGTATTGTGATGACCATCCATATTTTACAGATAGCAACTGATGTACAGAGAGTTTAAGGCATTTGCCAAAAGCTACACAGCTAGAAAATATTAAAGCAAAGATTTGAACCTAGGCAGCTTGGCTTCAGTGCTCACACATTCTTATGCTGCTTCTCTGTGCATGCATGTTTCAAGAAAAAAAAAATATTAATTTTTATTTGGACTGACATTAAGAATTTAATCTCTCTGGTAAAGCTCAATGGACCAAGGATAAACGGGGCAGCAAAGGAGTGAAAAATATGCCGTAAATGAGCCTAACATATGGGATGTTATGCTTTTCAGGTTGCTTGAATTCTCCTTCAGAATGTCACTTGGTGGCGGCCAGGCGCGGTGGCTCACGCCTGTAATCGCAGCACTTTGAGAGGCTGAGGCGGGAGGATCACGAGGTCAGGAGATTGAGACCATCCTGGCTAACACGGTGAAACCCTGTCTCTACTAAAAATACAAAAAAAAAAAAAAATCAGCCGGGCGTGGTGGCGGGCGCCTGTAGTCCCAGCTACTCAGGAGGCCAAGGCAGGAGAATGGCGTGAACCTGGGAGGTGGAGCTTGCAGTGAGCCGAGATCGCACCACTGCACTCCAACCTGGGGGACAGAGCAAGACTTTGTCTCAAAAAATAAAAGAATGTCACTTGACATCCAGAAAGATGGCACACAAACAACTCAATTAATGTTTATAACAACCATCCCCAAGAAAATATTATCATCTCCCTTAGTCCTTTTTTTTTTTTTTTTTTTTTTTAAGACACAGTCTCCCCCTGTTGCTCAGGCTGGAGTGCAGTCGCATGGTCTTCTTGGCTCACTGCAACCTCCGCCTCCTGGGTTCAAAAGATTCTTGGGCCTCAACCAACCGAGAAGCTGGAATTACAGGCGCCCCCCACCACGCCCAGCTAATTTCAGTATTTACTATTTAGTAGAGATGGGGTTTTGCCACGTTGGCCACGCTGGTCTCGAACTCCTGACCTCAAGGAATCCACCCACCTCAGCCTCCAAAGTCCTGGGTGAGAGGTGACAGCGTGCTGGCAGCCCTTGCTCACTCTGGGCACCTCCTCGGTGCCCACTCTGGCCGCAGTTGATGAGCCCTTCAGCCCGCTGCCCTGTGGGAGCCCCTTTCTGGGCTGGCCGAGGCCGGAGCTGGCTCCCTCAGCTTGCGGGGAAGTGTGGAGGGAGCAGCGCAGGCGGGAACCGGGGCTGCGCGCCCGCTTGCGGGCCAGCGCGAGTTCCGGGTGGGCGTGGGCTCGGCGGGCCCCACACTCGGAGCGGCCGGCCGGCCCCGCCAGCCCGGGCAGTGATGGGCTTAGCACCCAGGACAGGAGCTGCGGAGGGTGCGCTGGGTCCCCCAGCAGTGCCGGCCCGCTGGCGCTGCGCTCGAATTTTCTGGCCTCAGCTGCCTCCCGGCAGGGCAGGACTCGGAACCTGCAGCCCGCCATGCCTGAGCCGCCCGCCCCTCCACCCTCGCCGTGGGCTCCTGCGCGGCCGAGCCTCCCCGATCAGACCAGCACCGCCCCCTGCTCCACGGCGCCCGGTCCCATCCACTGCCCAAGGGTTGAGAAGTGTGGGCTTACAGCGCAAGACCGGCAGGCAACTCCACCTGCGGCCCCGGTGGTGCAGGATCCACTAGGTGAAGCCAGCTGGGCTCCTTAGTCTAGTGGGGACTTGAAGAACCTTTATGTCTAGCTAAGGGATTGTAAATACACCAATCAGCACTCTGTATCTAGCTCAAGGTTTGTGAACACACCAATCAGCACCCTGTGTCTATCTCAGGGTTTGTGGATGCACCAATGGGCACTCTGTATCTAGCTAATCTGGTGGGGACTTGGAGACTCTTTATGTCTAGCTAAGGGATTGTGAATACACCAATCAGCACTCTGTATCTAGCTTATCTAGTGGGGACTTGCAGAACTTTTGTGTCTAGCTCAGGGATTGTAAATGCGCCAATCAGCACCCTGTCAAAACGGACCAATCAGCTCTCCATAAAACAGACCAATCGGCTCTCTGTAAAATGGGCCAATCAGCAGGATGTGGGTGGGGACAGATAAGAGAATAAAAGCAGGCTGCCATAGCCAGCGGTGACAACTGGCTGTGTTCCCTTTCACAGTGTGGAAATGTTTGTTCTTTGGGCCTTTTTGTCCAGGTCCACGCTGTGTTTATAAGCTGTAACACTCACCGCAAAGATCCCCAGCTTCACTCTTGAGTCCACCGGAAGGAAGAAAGTCCAAACGCATCTGAACAGCAGACAGAACGAAGGAACAAACTCAGCCCGGAGACGCCGCCTTTAAGACCTGTAACACTCACCGCGAGGGTCCGCGGCTTCATTCTTTAAGTTAGTGAGAGTAAGAACCTACCAATTCCAGACACATTGGGATTACAGGTATGAGCCTTCCCTTAGTCCTTTTAAGAGTTCAACAATCCACGGTGAAACCCCGTCTCTACTAAAAAAATACGAAAATCAGCCGGGCGTCGTGGCGGGCGCCTGTAATACCAGCTACTCGGGAGGCTGAGGCAGGAAAATGGCGTAAAAGCCGGGAGGCGGAGCTTGCAGTGAGCCGAGATCGCGCCACTGCACACCAGCCTGGGTGACAGAGCGAGACTCGGTCTCAAAAAAAAAAAAAGTTCAATTAAGATTGTTTCCTTAAAAACGGTGGTAATAATTACTATTTATTGAGTGCTTTTGTTTTGTTTTTAGGGAAGTAATTATCTAGTGAACAACAGTGTAGGTTTTCAGGATGGTGCTGTGTTCAAATGCTGGCGGTCCTACTAAGAAAGTTACTTCGTATTTTTAAGTGTCAGATCCCTTCTCTATAGAATGGGAAAAATAAGGATGCTTACCTTAAATGGGTGTGAGGGTTAACTGATTTAATACATGCAAAGAGCTTGGAAGAGTTGCTGGCGCTTAATAAGTACTCCAAAAATTGTTACTTTCAAAACCACCTTTTAATGCAAAAGTGTATATATACTTTATTATCATTCATGCAGCAAAGAATCTGGGAGGAAACATAAGACACTAATAATGATCACCAAATAGATGTAGTTTGATTTTTGTTTTTCACTATTTTACTTGTATTTGCGGAATGGGCATGGGTTGCTTTTTTAATAAATAAGATTAAAAGAATAACTTTTCAGGAAAAAAGGGTTTAAGGAAGTAAGGATGATCAGGAGAAGTTTCATAGGAGACATGGTAGATGACTTCAAATAGTCGAGCCTTAAGTGGGGGAAAAAAAAAATTGTACCGTACAGCTTCAGAAACAGGACTGATGGATAAAAGTGTCACAGTGTCTCTAACAATCAGAGATGATTAGAAAAGCCACAGTGAGCACCCCATCCTTGAAGGAATTCAAGCAGAAGCTGGAGGCCACCTCTCAGGGATGACCTATAGGTAATTCACGGATGAAGTGGCAGATTAGATCACAAGACCTGAAATTTCTATTGAATTGGGGATTCTGACTCATTTCCTGTTTAGACCTAATTTAGCTTTGACATACACTAGAAGAGATGAGAAACAGGTGGTCATCAGCCTTCAGAGAGTTGAAGTCTGTTCTCTTGCTATTTTTCTGCAACGATCACTGTTTCCATAAATCGTATGAGAAGACACTTGTGTTCCCTCGTTCTATGGATCCAGTGTGGAATGAACACGTCAGAACTGCTAGCAGAGACTCCTGAGTGCCGTCTCCTCACGCCACCAAATGGCCAGCATCAACCCTGAAGTACAGTCCCAATGTTGGTGCTTGCCGAGAACAGACGAAAGAATAGGCAGTGTCTGGAGTTCAGGAGTCTGTGGTGCTATTTTTGTCTTCTGTATCAGTCAGGAATGGCTAATAGAGGCCTGGCCTAATGGCTTAAACAAATTAGGCATTTATGTGTTCACCTAAGAGTAGTGCACAGGAATACCATGCAGGACTGGTATGGCAGCTCTACAGCGTCCTTGGAGAACCAGGCTCCTTTCTTCACCACTATCCTATGTACAGAGCTTACAGCCTCAGGAGCTTCAGCCATCACTTCTGCGTTCCAGGCAGGAAAAAGGGAAGAGCAAAAGGTAAAAGTGGTGCTCCTCTGAGTTTTAAAGAACTCCCCTAGAAGTCCTGCTCAGTAATTAGTGCTTCTGTCTCATGGGCCACATCTTACTGCAAGGGGTGGGGGATGGAAAATGATGCAGTGTTTTTACTAGGTACTTTATCTCATTAAAATCCAGCGTTCTGGAACTAGGGAAGTAGGTGGATATAGGGCAAACAATAGCAGTCTCTTCCCTTCTTGCACAGTCCCTCTATAAGGATAGTGGGGGTTACTCCGTACTTTATAAAGATGAGAAAACTGAGAAGTGGTCGTGAGGACTTGTTTAGAGCCGCAGAATGTCAGTAATGATGTTGGTCCCAACACCCAGCTTTGAAAAAATGAGAGAATGCAAAGACAGAAACCCATGAACATCTGTGGACAAACACCAGCTGTGAGCCCAGGGCCACCTCTCCCTGCGGAATCAAACTGGCAGATGAGAGAGGCTGCAGAGGTCAGTGAGGACGAAGGTGGCAGGGCACTGGGGCAGATGTCTCAGTGATGGCGCTCCGTGCTCTGTGTCATTCCCTAGGTTGGCAAAAGGTAGACAGCTTTGGCCTTGGCTCAGCTGGGAGAACAGATGGGCAGGAATTCAGCACAACTCCCAAATCAGCCAAGCGGCAGACTGCCTCCTTTCCTTCTCTGGGTCAGCCAAGGCTAGTTTCCACCTGGTCACAGCCAGCTGCAGAGGCCCAAGACTGACGCCCATGACAGCTCGGCTAGGAGCACCTAGGAATGTGCCATCCCACCCCTGACTGTGAGGGGCCATCAGGAGAACAAGCAAGGGCAGGTGTTTTCTCCCAGCAGTGAGGGGACATCCGCATTGAGCTGCCCAGCAGGAGAAAGATTAGATTTCTCTGTGCAAAGCAAACAGCTCCTTATGGCAGTCACATCTCTGTCCTGACTCCTTTTGAGCATAGGGCTATACTGAGAAAACCAGTTTGTTTGAAAAAGGCCTGGAGCTCTGTTCTTTCTCATCCCCTTTATCTACCAAAGGAATAATGGCAATGTGACCAGAGGTGTAAGGAGAGCCCAGGACCTACTCTGAAATACATGTAATGCAAGCGGAGGCAACTCCTCCCCACATCTGAGGAGGGGAAGGTCCTCACAGAAGGGAAACAGAAAAAAAGCAAAAGTAGACAGGAACATGTGTTCAGCTTTAGACATGGGACATAAAATGCAGTTTTGCTGCAGTTCTGGTGAGAGCATGTGGTATAGGAGGAAGACGGCTGAACGTCGCGGGGTTTGCTTGGGAGGAAATGACCAGGCCCAGAGGGAAAGAAGCGTTCCCTCTTTCACCTTCCAATGCTTACATCAATTTTGGATTATCTGTGTATTTACTCCCCATTCACTGACTATAATTAAAAGTTGACTGAAATCTGTTTAGAATTCTATGTAGCCAGGCTTTCAGAAAAGCTTTTTAAAGTAAGTGTGGAGTTGAAATTTGGTAATGAAGATCACTACCATGCTCCTTTGAGAGAAAAGATGGGAAAGGGACTGGAAGGAGAGGATGGCTAGACGGAGGGAGGGCTAGCTGTGGTGGCCCCACCCTCCTCAGAAGCCATGCCCTGAAAAGAGCCACTTCTGAGCATTCCACTGACATTCCTTTTCCACGAAGCTTTGGGCACATCAGGCACCTGCAGTTGGACAATGAGGCTCTTCAGACAACTATAAAGAACTTCCAACTCTTGTTCCCTCACCCCAGGTCTTCTGTAATTTTGAGACCCTAGATCTGCTCACGTGGCCTTGGGAAGGCTGGTCAGATGGCCAACAGGGTCTGGCCCCACCTGCCTTTCCCTTTCCTCCTTCAGCAGCCTAGCTCCTCGCCCTCACGAGGGCACAATCAGGGCTGAGAGCCTTCATGAGACCCCCTTGGTCCTCTGGGGTATGAGGAGTCAGCAGGGACACATTCCCCATCTCCGCTAGGACCATCTGCGCTCAATTATAAGTCCTTTGGAAGCAAGCAGAGGGCTGTTTAGCCGCTGCTGGTTCTCTATGATTAGCTTGTTCTTGTTTTTTGAACATTGCACATGGTGCAGCCAGCTGTGAGAAGCATCCACGATTCAAAGCTTTTTCTCTCAGAAAAGTGCTAAGCTGGTTGTTTTAACTATGGGCAAAGAAAACACATCTAAAAGTGTTACTTTCTGGGTAAGTTCTTTTCCATACCTTTTAATTCCACTCTTTCCAGGATTGGGACCACTCCTTTGTCTATATTTCACAGACACTATGTAGGCACTTGCTTGCTGCAAACGAGCCTTGTTAACATCAAGATAGTGTGTAATTCCAGCTCATGCATCCGTATTTCAGTAGCCTCTCCTCTCCCTTATTGTGTGTTGACAGAGACCAGATGTTAAGGCATCCTTTCAATAAAACCATTCCAGAGACTCCACTCTGCAATGCACTAAGGAGCCATGGCTAACTGCAGAGGCTTACCTTCTTTCCAGGTGCCGAGCCAGGAACAGAGCAACACTACTTTGTTCACACTTGAAATCCTCAGTGTTCTCTGCAGGCAAGAAGCAGTTGGCTGGGTTTAGCTCTACGCCAGCATGAAAATCACTAGGGGTACTTAATAAAATGGTTATTTCTGAGGCTACATCATGGATTTGAAATCCAGACTCACATGTGAGTGGAGAGCCAGAGAAGCTGGAGATTTGGGAGTCGTGTGAATAGTGATAATGGAAACCATGAGATGAACTACAATTCACAGGCAAAAATACGGCAGTAGAAAAAAGATGTAGGTAATTGGCCAGGCGTGGCGGCTCAGGCCTGTAACCCCAGCACTTTGGGAGGCTGAGGCAGGCGGATCACTTGAGGTCAAGAGTTTGAGACCAGCCTGGCCAACATGGCGAAACCCCATCCCTACTAAAAATACAAAAAATTAGCTGTGCATGGTGGCATGCGCCTGTAGCCCCAGCTACTTGGGAGGCGGAGGCACAAGAATCACTTGAACTCAGGAGGCACAGATTGCAGTAAGCCAAGATCATGCCATTGTACTCCAGCCTGGGCAACAGAGTGAGACTCCATCTCAAAAAAAAGAAAAAAAAGAGATCCAGGTAATCACAGTCCCTTCGCCTCACATTTCTGAACGAGGTAAATAAACTCATTTCTTATTCTCTTAATATACAGGATCTATGATAAACAGCAGCACAATTATGCCAGTAACCCACAGGGCATGCCTATAGATACAAAAAGTTCTATGTAGCATGGGTTTGGTTGGCTTTTAATCTATCAACTAAATTTTCTTAAATTTAGAAAACCATCTAAATATGGAATAAATGGTTTTACTTACCATGCTGAAGAAAAAGAAGTAAAAATGTCTAAATGTTTAGCAGAAATATTACTTCAAAAGTGATTTTACTTTTTTTTTTGGATAAGTAATTTTAAGCGTGCCCAAGGATAAAAAAATTTGTACCCAATCATGGGTTATTACATTGAGGCTAATGGGAGCCACTGTCTGAGAAAGGAGTTATCAATATGGAAAGAAAATGAGAAGCAATCCTGTGTTGTTGGACTAGAATTGGAGGTACTGGTGTGAATTCATGGTTTTCACTGGTGTGAATTCATGGTTTTCAATATATGGATATGAAAGTAAATTTAGATATTAATGTGAAGCAAATTTAGACAACGTGTGTACATGTGTGTGTGCATACATGTACACAATTCCCAAGTTCTGACCACTGAGCCTGGGATAAGTGGCACCACAATAGTAAGCACTCCAATCTAACCTTTTAAAATAATTTCCTACTAAAAGCAAGCAGGGCTGGAGTAGAGAAACCTGGAATGTCTCATTGTCAAAAAATACAGCAGTGCCCAAGTAGATGAGGCACATGTCAAAAGTACACAGGGGCTAACCTGAAGGTGCTCCCAGCGGCCATACTTGAGACCAGTTACGCATCTAAAGAAATAATGGTGTAACAAACTGTAACCCATTGAATAAAAGAAGAAACTACAAGTCCATACTAGGATGAGTTGAATATCTCTTATCTGAAATGCTTGGGACCAGATGTGTTTCGAATTTTTTTGGATTTTGAAATATTCACATTATCCTTATTGGTGGGGCATTCCTAATCACAAACAATATCCTTAATTGTTTACAGGAAATATATACTAAAGTATTTAAAGGTGAGAGGCCCATTGGGTTGGCAACTTACTCTCAAATGGTTCAGGTTCTGCACTTGTAATTTTTCTGTTTCAGAATGTTTCAAAATAAAAATGTTTTTAAAAGTAATTTCCTTTTTATTTGCATCTGTTTATGACTCAAAAAATGACTAGTTATTATGAAGACACTACTGTTGAAGATGGATATTTTAACATGGAGTTTCAACAAAATTACTTCTTGAGACAGAGCAGATATGTTTTTTAAATAATGTGATTTTAAGCATACATTTGAACAAAACTAAAACATTTACTATTATGAATATAAAAAAAATCAGTGAATCAATGTACTCTTCTAGGCTGAATTAAGGTAGACTATTTAAGGTTCCAAAAAAGTTTGGCTGGGGGAAAATAAGTTTTACAAAACCCATGCCATCCAAAATTAAGATGACATGTAGCAGCAAGAAGTATTCCAATGTCTCATAAACAGTTCTCACAGGCAATGATGTGTATTCCTTACTTTAAGAAAGTGTCAAACAAATAGAAAAATCTGGAAGAATTTACTAAGTGTAATAAATTAGAGGTAAATCGTAATGAAAGAATTTATGTCTCACAAAAATATTCACAAGTGGGAGTTTTCTTCTACCAACTTCTCAGAGTCCTTCTAGCCCCCTCTTCACTTCTGAAAGATGTGATTTACCAAAATCTGGTTTACATTTAACTTTTCAGGGACACATGACCTGAAAAGATGTCAGATAATACTGACATTGCCTCATGCGCTTTCTTTATATCAATCCTTCTGTAAGTAATCAGAATTGGGTCCAAGTGGCATAGAATCAAACATTATGTATCATGCCAAATACCACTTCCTGTCCAACAAAATTTCATTTTTCTCCAGTAATGAAGAGGTGGACATTCTTCCTGGACTGTAGCATCTGTGCCGCCCGCTCCACACCAACCACAGCAGCTAACCTCTGGGCATCATACTTGGAGTAGAGAACAGTGCAGGTCCACGTGGCCTCTTCTCCTCTGTTGGTGGCTCTCAGCATATTACAGATTTCACTGTAAAAGTGTGGATATGTTGGCAGTTCATAGAAAATCAGGTTCCTGATGCCTTTTATTGTATACCTGTTAGAATTAGAAAGAGAGAGCGATGTCAACTTGAGAAACAAGTTCTAGAAAAACTACCTAGGAGTTGTACAGAGGCATAGTTCATGCTTGTTGCTTCCTGCTAATGGAGAAAAAGTGGCACAAATAACAAAAGTTATTCTAACTTGAGGTGGCAACATATTCAAATCCCTTTTATGACAACATTCGAATTCCTAATATTTGGCTTAAGATAATGATAAAATAAATATACATTTCTTAATCCTACTCTGGGTAGGCTGAGGTATCATGGGAAAGAATAGTAGACCAGGATTTAAAAATCTGTCATAGAAAACTTAAAAAGTAGGCACTTAAAATGGAACATTAGCCTTATTATAATCAGGCAAAAAAGAATGGAGACCAGGTCAGACCCAGTACATAAAATAAGTTGTACAAATTGTAAATACACTCCCATTAGTCTTTTCTTGCCACCCTGGAGACATGTTAACTCCATGGCAGATGTCCCAAGTTCATCCATTTACAAAACCCTGACCAAGGACCCACTAGGCATCATGAGAAAGCAATTAGTTTCAACAGCGTATGCATTTCCATCTCTTTCCCAGCTGCACAGTGCTGCCCTGTGGTGGGGGGTGGTGTAGACCCGAGGGATTGACTCACAGTATGGTTCAGTCAGGCCGAGGTCAACCGTTCCCCTGTGGGATTCCATAACAAATGATTTTATATGTTGACAAGCTTCTGATTTTTCCTGTTAAGTTCCTCTCATACACTGAAGGCAGATTCCCTTGGGGATTTTATTTCTTTCACAGAAGGTAAGTTTTCCTTGTCTTTTTCCCTCATGGCTCATCCTGATCTCTCTGGAGACCCTCCTTTTCTAAACCATGACTGTGATACGTGGTTCACCTTTCAACATCCTTTCCATAAAGAAGGAATTCTAATGGCTAATGAACTTGAATAAACTGTTCTACCTCACTAGTTCTCAAAACAAAAATAACGCTGAGTTCTACTTCTGCTTAGAATGTATAAAACTCAAGAGAATATTGCTCCTATACTAATAAGAAAAAGTCAGATAATGTATTATACAAAAATGTTCCTTTTCTTGAGCCCAGAGAGCTACCATCATGAGGCAATCAGGTAACCTGAATTAGATGGTGAGCTGTTTAGATGGTGTATGTTTAATTGGTCCTCAGTGGGAGAAAGGGAGGGTGCTAATTTGAAGGATTTGTCAGTTTCGAGCTACCAATGTCACGCTGCTGACACAGAGATGTGCAACCAGGTCTCATGAGCCAGTGTGAGCCACCAGCTTCAGCCCACCATGGACTGAGTTCCAAAGAGTAGCCCTTGTGAGGAAAAACGGGACACAGGAACTACTGCACCTTAGGCAGAGCACAGGAGAAAGATGGCCTCTGCCAAAAAAGTGGGTACTAAGAAAATAGACACACTTTAACACATTCTTAAAGGGCAAGAATAGGCTTGCCTGACTTCAGAACCCCCAGGGATCCCTGGATGCTCCTTTAGTTCACATCCACTCATGAGCTCGTTCCAGAGGCCCGCACTGGGAGCCCTGGAGAAAGCAGGAGACCCGAGGGAGACCCCACTGGTGGTAGGGACATGAGAGCCCACCTACTTCCCAGGCCCATTATCGTGAAATCCATGACAAAATCCTGAAGCAGATGGGAGAGAGGAAACCACCCCGTCCGCCACCCCTAATCGCAGGCAGGCAAAGGCAAACTACTTTGTGGGGGAGGGTGAGTAGAAGCACAAGTTGTCTGCCCTTAAGGGAAGGGCAGTAAACCCCCACCCTTCCGTTTCTCCCACACACAAGACTTGCACCCAGTGAAAAGCATTCTACCCCAGAGGAAGGGGTAAGAAACCTGTTCAGCCCAAGTTCCTGCACTGATACAAGCAGAGTTCGACTAGGGAAGAAGCTGTATACACTTCACCACAAAGATCCCTCACAGATAAAAGGTAGAGTCTGGCTGCCACGGAGGTGGCGGGGCAGGAACCCTGAGAAAGCCTCACCCCCAAAGCTTGGAATAAAAAGGTCCTGCCAAAAATTGAGCTGGACCAGGAGAACCCCTCCCCACGACTTCATGCCTTGCAAGGAGAAACAAGCAAGAGGCCTCCTGTGAGGAGGGGTCCAAGTGTGGAGTGAGACCCTCCTCTGGCACACGTGTCAAGGCCTCAGTGACAGCTGAGCGATCAGGACACTGAGAAAAACCCTCCAGCACCCGAGACCCTACATCAAGCCCACTGTTGCTGGAGGAATTTGAAGTCTGTGGTGTTGGGAAGGTATCTATAGTAACAATCAAATCTTGACTAGTGGCCTACGGAAGGGGTGTGGCCGGACATAAGTATTATTTACCTCAGCCTCTACATTCCACTGAAAGTTACACAAGACACAAAAAAGCAAGAAGAAGACATCCAAACAATGAGGTGTCATTTTGACTATCACATCAGTAGCAATAATTCAGTCTATGGAGCTTCGGAGAAATAGGTCAATGGAGCATAAGTTACTCTGTGAATTCAGGAGAAGATATGGAAAAGATGCGAAGGAGCAAATAAGTGGCAACGCATGACACATTTTTAACTGTGTACAGCCTCTGTGCTAACAAGTTTTCCTTTCAAAATCTATTCCAAGAAAATACATATTTCATCAAAACATATGCATATGGATGTTTTGCATATTATTATATACAACAGCAGAAAACAACAAAAAAAAGCCCTATGTGCCCACTAAAAGGAAGCTAGCTTAATTAACCAATGTAATACTACGTAGCCATTAAAAAAATGTGATGTTTACCTCACACATTACTTATTAATTACATACGCACACTGACGAAGTGATTTTAGTGATTTGGCATCACCAAGAATGAGACAAAGTGACATTATGTGCCTCCTGATGAGATGAGGTAGAAAGTACGTAATATTCCCTAAGTAGAATTCTTATCAAAAGATATTTATTCTAAATCAGTCATCCCCAAACTGCTGCACATTGAAATCACCTGGCTGGTTTTTTTTTTTTTTTTTTTTAATAGGTTTGGTCCCCATCCCAGACACTGTGATTTAATTGGTACTGGGATGCGACCTGGGCATTTGGATTTTTAAAAGCTTCTATTCTGATGTACAGCAAAGTTTGGGAACCACTGATCTAAATAATAAGGGAACAATTAGATAAATCCAGACTGTGAGACATACTACAGGAAACCAGACTGGACTCTTCAAAAAGATGTCGATGTCATGAAAAAGTAAAAAAGCAAGAGAGTTATTCTGGATGAGGGTTTCTCAGTGCTAACACTGCTGACATTTTGAGACAGATAATTCTTTGTGGTTGGGGGCTGTCCTGTGAACGAAGGTGTTTCGCAGCATCGCTGGTCTCAACCCACTAGAACCACCAGAATAATCCTCCAGTTGTGATAACCAAAAATGTCTCCAGATATTGCCAAATGTCCCTGAGGGAGCAAAATTGTTCCCCAATTGAGAACTAAACTAGATTAAAGGAACAAAAGCAGTAAGTTAACCAAATGC
Organism: Symphalangus syndactylus; assembly: GCF_028878055.3. Classification (NCBI taxonomy): domain Eukaryota; kingdom Metazoa; phylum Chordata; class Mammalia; order Primates; family Hylobatidae; genus Symphalangus; species Symphalangus syndactylus. The sequence continues at coordinate 13,316,967 of NC_072434.2, forward strand.
TATATATGATCCTTACTGAATGCTTTTTGGCTGGAGAGGAAAGAGCTATAATAGTCATTTTGGGGACAACTAGGAAAATCTAATATAGACTAGATATCAGATGATATTACTGTAGTAACATCAGGTAGCATGATAATGGTGCTATGGTTAGAGAAAAGAATGTTTTTGTTTTTAGGAGCTACATGCTAAAATATTTAGGGGTAAAGTGTCAATGAAGACTCACGCTACTTTACTTTCAAATGGTTCAGGAAGAAAAAATAAGAGATGTGAGTGGGGATAGAGAGAAGATGGGTATGTGCAAATGTGATAAAATGAGAACAGCTGGTGGAATTTGGGGTAAAAGCATTTATAAATAAACAGATGTTTATTGTTAGTCTCTTAACAATTTTCTTTCACAATGAAATCTTTTCAAATAAAAACCTGGGGGAAGATAGGATGTGGTAGAGCTATATACAGTAACTTAAAAATACACACAAAAATCCACAATATACAAATATACAGGCCAAAATGTTAACATCTTTGAATTTTTTTCAATGAGCACATAAAACATGTAAGACAAAGGAAAAAAAATCCCTAAAAGAAAAAAAGATCCCAATTTTAGTAATGTTTTTTAAAAAACCTGTGTGTGTACATGCGTGCATGTACACACATGCATGCACACATTTTTCATATAAAAAAGAGGGAAAAAAATTACCAAAAAGAGTATTTATATCAGGACAGTGAGATTTTTAACCTAAAATTTCCAATTTCTCTACAATAACTGTGTAATACCCTCACAATCAGGAAAAACAAAACAATAAAACTGTTAAGTGTTATATTAAACACACACACACACACGAAAATCTGTCTCAGCCCCAATGCAACCACAATAGAGACTAAGTATCTCCTGGCAACAGAGAACATGGCCAGGGCCTCTTCCAAGGGGCAGTTAGTGCCAAGTCTCCATAGCTTGAGCACCCCTTACCCTGCCTTCCTCCTCCCTTATATATGCTTTGTCTTCAGCGACTCCTACAAACACAGCCTAATCACCCTGACAGGACCTTCCACATGTCTATTTCACCAGCCACTATTAAAGACAAATGAGGCAACCACAATTAACTTGAAAGGCTGGCTCCTTCCTACAGTCCATAAAGACCAAGTCTGCTACTTCTAGAACTGGGATTCTCATGTAGGGGAAGGGAGTAATCAGAAACTCCCAGCAGCCTTTCCAACTCCACAAATCCCACCTCCAGTTTCTGACTTGCCTCCTGGTTGAGATCCTCCCTGCTGTGGAAACCCACTGATAACGCACTGGAAAAGAGCTGTGACCCATTGTTGGGAGGGCAATCATGACCAAATGTTCATCCAATTCTAAGATTCTGCTAGTTTAATCTTCCCCAAATAAAACAAATCTTCAGGTTAAAAAATTTTTGCTAACTCAAAAATGAATTCTAATCTTCCTAACATTGCCAGCTGTCATAGAGAATATAAAAACAGAGTCAGATACTACAATATAAAATACATGTACATTTTCTGGCCGGGCATGGTGGCTCATGCCTATAACCCCAACACTTTGGGAGGCTGAGGTGGGCAGATCACATGAGGCCAGGAGTTCAAGACCAGCCTGGCCAACATAGCAAAACCTCGTCTACTAAAAATACAAAAATCAGCCAGGCGTAGTGATGCACTTCTGTAATCCCAGCTACTCAGGAGGCTGAGTCACGAGAATTGCTTGAACCCAAGAGGGAGAGGCTGCAGCGAGCTGAGATCGCACCACACCACTGCACTCCAGCCTGAGCAACAGAGTGAGACTGTCTAAAAAAAAAAAAAAAAAAAAAAAACAAACCCACAAACCAAAAAAAAAAAAGTACCTTTTCCAAGGTCAAATTAAAAAAAAACAAATCACAAAGACACTGCACACCAAAACACCCATCATCACCTTGGTGATCTCTCAAGCAAAAAATTCTATAGTTGGAAACCTTGAGATAATTAGCTGTTGCAGAACTCTAAAGCACACTATTTTCATTCATCTTCTGCAAAAGAAACACCAATTAACCTGGCCCAGGACATAAAGCAAATGGCATATGTTGAGATTTGTCCTTATCGTGACTTTGAGGGCAACATAGCTTGGTAAATAAACAGACAGTGTAATACAGGGGACTGTCCTGCTTCCAAAGGGCTCCATGCCCTGTCCTTGAAAAGCTGCTGAGATACTAAAGAGCAGTCCTCATCCCAGCTTAATTCACAGTTGCTATAGACAATCACACTGGGAAGTTTTCCAATCCATCCACTTCACTTAAAGGGCTTGCTTTCATTTGTCAAGATGATAGAAAGCTAAGAGCTTTTAAGACCTGATGAGTGCAACTTCCCCAAATACTTTCCAACATGAATGGAAACGACAACTTACTGGAACAGAGCACATAATGAGGCCAACAAGCAGGCATTCATTAACACTCTTTGGCCAAGCAGCCTTCTCTGGGTAGCCAAGAATGGAGCCTGGGAAACACAAATTTAATCAATCCTCAACTCTCTTAAGAAGTCATGCCATGCCAGCTTCGCTATGCCTAGGCAAAGCTGCTGGGACTCCTCCCTCCCCATCCTGGTAACAAGAATGTTATCTGGGGAGCACCATCCTAATCGTTTTAGCATAAACTAAAAGGTAATGCAATGCCAAAGTGCATCATCTAATGTGCTCCAAAGCTTGGGAGATTTCTGGCGTATCTGTTTAGGATTCTCCGAGAAAATGCACCCATTGTGAGTTAATAAAACAGTAAAGTCAGAACTTAAATCCACTGGACATTATTGTGAAATCAGGATGAGGTAATAGAATGTAATTTACATATCTTTACAGGCAAGGGTTAAAAAAAGCCTTTTCCATACTATGCAACCATGAAAATTGAAAATAAAAATCTAAAAATAAAAAAGCTTTTTCTATTTATCAACAGAGAGAGACTTAGCAAAACAATAAAATACATGAGCTCTAGGGCCAAAAAGGCCGCCACTATCCCAAACAGTAATAGAAGGCTCAGTATTACTAATCCTCTAATTAGAGTTGTTTTTTTCTTTTTTTTTTTGAGACAGAGTTTTGCTCTTGTTGCCCAAGCTGGAGTGCAATGGCACGATCTCAGCTAACTGCAACCTTTGCCTCCCGGGTTCAAGCGATTCTCCTACCTCAGCCTCCTGAGTAGCTGGGATTACAGGCACACGCCACCACGCTCAACTAATTTTTTGTATTTTTAGTAGAAACGGGGTTTCACCATGTTAGCCGGGATGGTCTTGAACTCCTGACCACAGGTGATCCGCCTGCCTCGGCCTCCCAAAGTGCTGGGATTACAGGTGTGAGCCACTGCACCTGGCCTAAATTTTTAAAAAAATAACATGAAGACCAATCAACTTATTTTGTCAAAGTCACCTGGTCAGAAATCTAAGCAAGCACTGAAACGCTTCAACATTCAACTTGAAGCCCTTACCCTTTTACCTCCTGCAAATGTCAAGGAGCCCACGGTCCTAGTTCTCCTTGGTAGGGAGTATCCGTGCATACCTCAGGAACACTGAAACTGTCTGGAAACTGACACTGTACTCAGCCTCCATCTCCCCAGAAAACACAGCTCTCAATGCTTTTGTCTGTGCACTGAGGGAAAACAGAGGGAAAAAGTCTAGACAGGGACAACTGAAGTGAATACAGGGAAGGTCCCTCTCCTTCCTTGTATTCATTTGAGTTGTCCTGTAATGTCCTTCTTGCAGTGTATAACCACAGCTACACACCAGGTCTATAGACAGGGTATGCTTTGGTTTCTACATCCTTCTTCAGCAATGCCCATTTTGGGAGAAAACCAACTAACCAACCAAGAAGAGTCTGTCCAGACCAAAAACTCTCTGGCTACTTTGTAAGAGTGCGAGAGTGAGGGATGATCTCATAACACCAAGAAGCCTGCCATGCATTCAGAGCAGGCCATGATTTGTCCTGCACTTCCCCTGCAGAGAGGAGGCTTGAAACCTGGCCCTACTTTACCTTTTGTAGAAATGGAAGCGCTCTGTGAAAAGTAGAAACTGTTTCTCTCCTTGAAGGAAGAAGTGTCTGGCCCTGGAGACACCGGACTTCTGCGTGTACTCGCAGATGTGGGTACAATTCAGTTCCTCCTTCTTGAAATAATTTCGAAGACGCACGAAGTCAAAGTAGGAGGGGATATAGATGAACGTGTGAGACATGACTGCATCACGATACTGCGGCAAAATCTTGTTCACAAAAAAGTTAAACCTGATTTGGAATGGCAAAGGGCAAAGTTAATGTCTAGAGCTAAGCTTATGGTGTCTCTTAACTGTGTGACCCTGAGCAATTCACAATCTTGTGTTAAAAGATTACCTCCCCAGAGGCCAATATGATTTACCTCCTCTCAAAGAGATTATGTAAGGATAAAACTTGATAAGCACACTAAAAAAAAAGTGTCAACACTATTCATTGTAAAAAACAGATGTAATACCATTATATCCCAGAAAATTATTCTAGGAAGTACACACCACACTAGTCAGTCAGTCAGTCAGTCAGTCAGTCAACAAATAATCACTGAACATCTGCCATATACTAAGCCCGACTAAGCTTCCTTGGGGTCCCCTAACTAAACACAATAAAGAAAAAGGGGGAAATTATCTGTACAATTAGAAAAATAGTTCTTTCCCTGAGGGGCTTACAGTTAACTTGCTGACATGAGACACTTTGTAGCATAAAAGCTGTATAATTTTAAAATGCCACAGTCAAGAGTGAAAGAGTCCTGATTGACAGTAATAACCCCGCTACTAACTAGTTATGAGACCTAGGCCAAGTCACTATTTCTCTCTGTGCTTCAGTTTCCTCCTCTGACAAATGACATAATTAAGTTCAATTATCTCATCTGATTTGGTAAACAGTAATCAATAAAAGCAAAATGGAATCCAATTCTAGGTTTGTACACCCAAGTCAATTCTCTCTATGTGGTCCCCAGGGGCCTGCTGGGAGCAGTGGGTTACCTGGCATCAATCACTGAAGCTAGATTTTCAGCTTCCATCCTCTGGAAGACATGTGGGAGCTGCACCAGGACATGACTGATAGAGCCTGTGATTGGGACATTCCTCACGGCCACCTGCCAGTAGTCAACGCGAGCATTAGGTGGACAGCCATCCCCTTCTTGACCAGATGCTACCCCCTCCTTCTACCTCAGGACCCAAACAGTAAACAGTGCTCATGAAGATACTGAGGAAACAAGACGAGAACCCACCTGGCCCTGCATGTTGATGCAGTACTTGTTGAACACTGAGTTGATCTGGGCATCCTGAAGGGCCCCAAATAGCAGTGTCTGGCGATAGTACTTGGACCAATTATTGAGGCTCCACATCCGCACTCGAGAAAAGTCTACCCCATGTGAGTCCAGGGGTAGTAGGTTCATGTGATTCATCAAATGCTTTGAGTGGAAATAATATTACCATTAGTATCGACTGAGCATTTACATGTTGGACATTGCTAAACATTTTCCGAGTCTATCAACTCATGTACTATCATCTCCTAAATTACAACAAGAAAACTGAGGCTCACAGGGGTGAGTGACTTGCCCATGGTCAGCCAAGCATCTCCAATGAGGAGACAAGCTAAAACTGGCCACCTCCTGGAATTTTAACAAGTGATCAAAATGGTACCTACAGGAATGTTCCCTTAAAACGAACTTCTGAAATGCCACACTGGTCTCTCTATGGGTCCCTAAGTCCCAGACTTGGACAAGAAGGGAAATGCCATGGAAAACAGAGCTGCTGTCCCTCAATGACCTGGTTCTCAAAACATTAGGAATAGTCGCAGTGTCACCCTACCTGTCTTTTCCTCGAATCTAAGAATATAACTTGACTATGCCAAAATGCCTTTTCCATTTTATTTTTACCTTGTAATAGATATTGAAGGGTAATGAGTACAATAAATTTATTTCCTACTTTAGAAGTAAGTTCTACCCTTCATTTGTCCCAAACTTCCTGCAAGCTTCAAGACACGGGGTTGTAGAAGGGGTGAGTTCCCATATGCCTTAGAAAAATAAACCTATAGTTCCTAAATAAGGATTGTTCCAAAGCAGTTTTTCAGTCCTAAAACTGATAACACTGCAGAGTGTGTGGAGAAGGAGAAAAAAATTACAGTACAAATTACATCGGGTAATAAAGACATCCTATATTTCTCTACAAAACAAGATCCCACCTTAAAAAATCTTGAGCACGGTATTCCCATCTTCACTAAAGACCAAACAAAACAGCATAAGCAAAAACCACATGTGGGATTATGTTAGGTAAAGATGTTCCTGGAGAGGACCCATCCATCCATCAACCTATCCCATCCACCCATCCACCCATCCACCCATCCACCCACCCTAAAGTTAGTAGAAAGAAATTTTAAGGGAAAGAAATCTTTTCTGGAGATTCGAAAATGACTGACAGGAATTTTAATCTCTAGATAGTTTAATTATGGACAACCTCTGGGTAGAAAAGGGAACAAAAGACTTTTTCAAATTAGAAAATGTGGAGTGTGTGTCCTTGCTTCCAGAGTTCTAATCTGGACTTAAATAATTCTTTAGGACTTAAACCACTGGGTGTCTTATCCCTCTAAACATGAATACTATCCCACTGAATGTGAATGGCCAGCATTACCAGGACATGCTCCCAGTTCTGCATCAGGTAAATGTCAGCTTGATCAATGATGAGAAGCTCGATAGAAGACAGAAAGTCAAAATCTCTCTTCTTCTCTCCTTCTCCACCAATGATGGTCCTCAAGCCCAGGGGGGAAGCAATGAGGATATCCGAGGAGTAAAACGGGGCATAGAGTCGGATGCTTCTCTGAAGTATTGCCACTCCTACACAAAACAGCCAAGTACACACCAATTTATTAGTCACTACCAAGCCATTACCTTCCACCCTCTCAAAGCAGTCCGCCACTTCTATTGCTTCCACATCTCTTATGTTCCTCTTAGCATGTAACTGTGCTCAACTGCTTTAATTATTAAAACATAAGAACAAAAGAAATCTTTCCCTTGCATCTATAGTCCCTTTTAGCTTCTACCTTCTCTTCCTTTCCGTCACTATCAAACTGCTCCAGAGAATTCTCTCTACTTTCAAATCTCTCCTTTACTTCTCGCTCCACTGCAATCTGGCCTCTGATTCTCAGGACTCCAGAGAAATGACTCTTGCTAAGGTCCCCACAGTCCTCAGTCACCAACAGGATGAACACTTTTGGGAGCTTCTTATGAGGAATGTACAAATGGCACAGGATGTACAAACAGCTGCCTTGCAATGCTCTTTTCCTTGCTAATAGTTTCCATGACTTCAATGCTCATTTTTGCTTCTATCACTGACCTGGCCCTTGTCTGTCCTTCCAGATCCAAATAACTCCTCTTCTACAAACTGGTGGATTCACTTGTCAGCTCTGCTCTCATGCTGCGTAAAGCTTTGGGTAAACTGACTCACTGATCATGGCTTTAATGTCACCTGCACACAAATGTGTATTTCCAGCCCATATTTTTTTCCTGAGCTCCAGAACAATATACCAGCTGCTTCCTGGACAGCTATATATGTTCCAGACAAAACACGAGCTTTCGTCTCCTTATGCCTTACATTCCACCATACCGAAGCCTGTGTGAATCATAGGTCATTCCAAGCTTAGTCACTCTGATGCCTCTGCAACAGGCAGTTTCCTGTCTGAAATGTTTTCCTCCACCCAGCCACCTCCCTTTGAAACGGGCTGAATCCTACACAGGTTTCCACCTAGTACAGATGACACCTCCACCACGACATCTTCCCTAACCACCCTGCCCCCATTTTGGGTAAGGGGGTTTGCTTTAAATGCTCCGAGAACAACCGTTGCACACGGATCTTGCACTGCCTGCTCTCTGAGTTAGGCTGGATTGCCTTAGCAATGGGAACTATAACTTTTATTTCTATATTTATTTGTATATTCCCAGCTTCTTAACAGTGCCTGGCACACTGTAGATATCTCAATAAGTATTTGTGAATGAGCATATGTGACTAATGAACATTTTCCCAAGAACTTTACTCTATAAAGATATAACCAACCAAAGTCAATGGGAGCTGAATGAGAGACAAGCAAAAATGTGAAAATTTGGGTGGAAATCATGTGTGGAGATTATTCAGGGTAGGCATCTATGTAGCAGACAGGAGAAAGTCCACCTTTGTGTAGAAACAGTCATTTTATTCAGCCTCCCCAGAATGACCCCATCAGCCCCATCACTTCCAACATCCTAGAGCACCCCTTGTAGCATCTATCTGCTACCAGCTATGGGTGTGCTTACACACTTCTGTTATAAACTTGCTATAAATGTCTGTTATAAATGTACATGTGCCTTTCATATATGGCCTCAGAGATCCTCCCCACTCCACTGGCCTAATGTCCACCCCATTAGCCAAGGCAAGACTCTCCCATGGCAAACAACATGTCTCAAAGGCACACTGGTTCTGTTAAAGGCACAGTGAGTGATCCACTGGGAAAATATCTAATTCCAGCTTCTGGTCTCCAGCTATGTAGACCTTCAGACTTTAGGTCTCAAAGTTGATAAGGAAGAATTACCAATCCTGAAGTGGTCATCAATATTGCCCACAAATACAGCTTCATAATCTTCAGGCCTCTTCAAGTTGGGTGGTCTCTCCTCGGGATCTGATCCATATTCTCCCTGAAACCTCTTTTTGTTGCTCACAATGATTTTCTTCTTGCTGTCACCCTCGAGGAGGCTGATGAAGAGCTGCACCACCCGCAAAGCAGCTTCCCGGAATGGTACCACTATCAGTACCTGTGCAGAGAGCAACAGCAGCCTTAGTGGGGGCAAGAGGAAGGAACCGGATCTTGAGGTGAAGCTGCTGAGGAAGTGGAGCTAAAAAGCTCCATGCAGAACAGTGGCTCCCAGCCAAGAAACATACCTACGTTACCCTCTTTGCGCAGGGCCTGGCTCAACACCAGAAACTGAGCACCTTTCATAGCCCCAGCACCATGACCTGCGGACTTTGGACCCATCAGTCCATGTGAGACATTTCTCAAGCAGAATTTGGAAATACCTTTTACAATAAGCCAATGCCTCTAACAGATACGTCTACCAGTAAAAACTCAAGGACATAAACACATGAGCTCTTTGAGGGAAAGATTTCTGTGTCTCCCACAGAATTAGTGCAATATTTTTATCCTAAAGACACAGTGAATAAATACATGCCGAATAAATAAATGGAACAAGTAGAGAAGAAATAAAGCGGGTAAGAAAAAGGATTAACACAGCATTACATTTTTAGTGCATTCTCTAGTACAGTCTTTCAGAAATGACAATAAAGCATTTCTAAAAAAAAAAATGACCACAATTAAGGGGAAAAACAGGACTCAGCTTTCTAAGCATATTCAAAAATATTTGAAGTTACTGTTGAGAATAAAAACCCAAGATGCTTAATAAATGGTTAATTTCTAATTTCCTATTGTAAACAATGGACATAACCCCAGTTAAATCACGTAATTCACCAAATTATAATATGTTTCATAGATAATCTGCCTCTTATTCTCCTATGTAATTCTAAATGGAAACAAATAACCTTATAACCCTGATGTTCAAGCCCCAAGGAGTACAGTTACAGAGATGGTGGACCAATATTTAAGAGGACTGGGCTATTGTTCCAGTAGTGACACTAAGTAAGCGTCAGGGCTTTGGTTTCCCCTGCTGTTACACAAGGGAGTTTGACTAAGAAATCTCTAAAGGCCACATTAGTATCAAATTTCTAGAATCCTATTAAACTCAATGAGAAAATTCTAAAAAGATGAGGCTTCTTCAATACGGAGAGATGCAGTTCAGGGCAGGGGGACAAGTCCTGGTTCTATAACATCATGAATAATGTAGACAGAATTGAAAGCCATTTCCTGTTAAGGCCTCAAATCCACTAGAGCTTAGACTTATGAATACAAACTCATCACTTTAAGCAGCAATAACTTTACAGTGGCAAATGTAAATTTTTGCTTTCAAAGGCTGACGTATGTATGTGGCTTAGTGAAGAGAATCTATGGTTCTTGTCTCATCTCTGCTACTCTTTCCCTGGTTCTCTTTAGCAAGGCCCTCTACGAATTTCTACGAATTTGGGGCTGTCCACAGCTGTAATATGGAGGGATTGGAAAAAAGGCTTATTAAGGTCCCATCCAGCTTTGACAACCACAAAGAAGAGATTTATAATGGAGTTTTATTTATATACTCTGGGTTTATCTTTAAGAAAAGTGTCATGAAATGCCTCCTTCTCACAAGTTTCCAGCTACATCCACTGCCAGAAACAGCCCACTAAGCTGCTGCCGTGCTGCTCTGACACTACCTGGCCTACTTAATATGCTCACATTTGGGCTCATTCATTATGCCAGTCAATTATTAAAACACCCAAGTTCCTGCTAAGTGTCAGGCACCTCTATGGCAGTGCCTTGCAGCTTCCTTCTCGAGAGCAAAGCTTTCCTGCTGGACTCACCTTGGGCCTTGTTAACCCTTGGTCTCTGAAGTCATCATCATCACCCACTCCAAACTTCTGGCTTCGGCGTCTGCTATTGTTGCCAAGCACCTGGGCATTGGCTTTGAGGATGTGATTTATCACATGCAGGCAATACACATGGCGGATCTCTTCCCCGTTCTTCAGAGCAGTCCTTTCTGGGTAGAACAGGTCCCGGTAAGAATTCATAATTAAGAAGAGTTCTTTCTGGAGGGGGGTGAATGGGCTGCTTGATTTTTGGGGACCAGATAGGAACTGGCTGTTGGTCTTAGTCCAGGTGGATTCCAGAGGCTTCTGGAGATGAAGTGACTTTAAGTCAATATCCTTTGGGGGTTTAAATGTTTCCAACTTCTGAAACTTAGAGGAAAAGACAAGCTGGCCCAGAATAGGCCACTGGGGAGAAACAGATCAAGAGCCAAATTAGAAATGAATAACAGTAAATTACATTCACGTAAGTACTATATTTAGCGAATTTTTTCATGATTTATAGATCATCTCATTTAATCATCACAACAGCCCTGCAAGGTAGTTACCATGATACTCATGTTATAGTTTAGGAAGCGCTGGGTTTCATACAGAGGTATGATACAAAGTTTACACAGAAGAAAATGGAGCTGAGGGCTAGACCCCAAGGTTTCTGACTTCAAATCTGAGCTCTTCACCCTATCAGTTGTCCCACACTGTTCTGTGGAATATATTCTAGGAAGAGTCAACATTCCTTCTAGAAACAAAGGGATTCCATGGTCAAATACTCTTGATAAACATCACAAAACTTAATTCCTCCGAGGGAGAGTCACAATGTACATTAGATACTAAAGGTGTTGACAAGTTCTATGACAAGAAATCTGTCCATTTTGTTTAAATCCTAAGGAATAATATTTTCTATTTTGTGGGATACAAGTTTAAGAATTTTTGCATTATAGCTACATTGCTGATCTAAAAATAGGACAACCTCAGCAATAAAAAGAAATAAATTACTGATACCTAAAATAACTTGGATGAATCTCCAAGGAATTATGCTGAGTGAAAAAAAAAAAAATCTCAAAAGGTTACATACTGTATGAGTCATTTAACATTTTTAAAATGACAAAATTATAAAAATGGAGACCAGATTAGAGGTTACCAGGGGTTAGAAATGGGGGTGGGGCGGGGTGCAGAGGGAGGTAGATATGGTTATAAATGGGCAACAAGGATCCGTATTTTGCTGGAAATGTTCTGCATCTTGATGGCAGGAGTAGATACAGGAACCTGTGCATGATAGAATTGTATATAACTAAATATAGGCACAGGCATACACAGTTGAACAGGAGTAAGACCAGATTTGAGTAAGACTGGTAGATTATATCAATGTCAGTTTCCTGGCTGTGACATTACACTACAGTTCTACAAGATTTCACCATTGAGGAAAACTGGGCAGAGGGTACAAGATGTCTTTGTATGATTTCTTACAACTGCATGTTTATCTATAATTATTCCCTCAATAAAAATTTCAATGAAAAAAAGGATGACCAACTCTCATGAATGGCATCAGTGGTAAGAACAAAGAAGCAAAAACTGCCCAATATCTAGATAATTTGTGGACCTACCTCAGATATTTCAAACAAATGAACAACAGTAGTACCTACTGTTTTAATGAACACTGTTTTACTGAACACTATGTATTAGTAAACTATTCTATTTTGAGATAGGTATTATTATCTCCCTCTAGCAGACTAGAATAGTGAATAGCAAAAAAGCAGATGAACTTGCCTTGGGTCAAAATGTGACAGCTCCTTGAAGATGCTGGTCTCCAAATCCACTCTTACCCATCATTATATTATCTGGCACCCACACTCCAGCTTCCTGGTGCTTTTTCTAGCTACACCTGTGTCCCACTAGGCTCTTCTCGCCTTCCTATGCCCTGCTTCCCTAGCAAGTCATCTACCACAGGTGTATATCATACATTCTGGGAGGCCACTAAAACCCAAGACCACTGTTTTATTTAGAGCTTTCTCTATTTGTGACTGGGATGACCAAGCAACACTTACTTTAAGCTCGTGGGTAGTTTTGGGATTTGTGGCAACAGCCTGAATTTCTTTTTCTTTCAGTTCTTTGTTCACATGTTGAAGAAATGGATCTAATTCAGAAATAAAAAATGTCAGCACACTATGCAACTACAGAGGGGTTTGCTGGTCTTCCCCTGTGAAAGACATGTTGATCTTCGTTGTGTTAACTCATCCTTTTCTCCATCGACTTTCCCCATCCTCTGGCCAAATCCAGAGCTTAAAAACTTCTGAAAGGTTCATCTTCCTAAAACATTTCTCTAATTATATTACTTCCCAGCTTGAAAACTTTTGAAGAAACTTCTCAGCCTTGAATTCAGAGCACTTTAGGATATACCTCCAACCTGCAACTCCATTGTCATTTCTGGACTATATGGCCCTCAAATTCTTCTGCCTCTGTGCTTTTCCTTCATTCAACTAAAAATTCCAGCCTCTCCTTCACTTCATTTATGCATATCCAAATGTTATCAATTTAATGTTACCCACTGAATCACAATAAATACTTCCCAGGCTTACTGTGTTAGGCACAACGTTGTTCCCTAGATTCATCACTTTCTCAAGTTTCCTACCCTGCCCAACCCACCCATTCCAACACATATACATATATACATGTCTTATCTAGCAGACTGCAAGGTCTCTAAGAACAGGTTCCATGTCTGATTGATCTTGCACTGGGACACACAGAAATGACCAATACTCCACTGAATTGAACAAATGATCCACATGATAGCATCTGCGCTCCAAGTAATCTTTAGTATTCTGAGCTAGCCACCCAACCTTCTCTCCCAGCCCCACTCATAAGAAACCGAACGAAGTTAAATGACCCATTCAAGCATCCAAACAGTAAAATTTCAAATGAAATGCATCTTGTATTAAATATCTAAGATTGAACAACAGGACATAAGAATTCTAGATGCTAATACATCTGTACGGGCAAAACAACCACAGAAATTATGGGACAGTCAAGCTTCCTAATGTTTCCTCCAAAGTTTCTAAGTTTTAATGGTTCAGAATGGAGTTTGTACTAAAATCTACAAATTCTACCTGTCACTTCTTCTCCTGCAAAATAACCAACAGAACTAAATGAGTCAAATGAGGATTAAAATTTCTGTTTCATTAAAGGTAAAGCTGGGTTGAAGAATGGCAACGATATCAATGAAGGCAATCAGGATACAGAACAAGACCAACCTGACTTGCCCACCCAGACGCTGGCTGAGAAACTGGACTTCAGACAGCAGGAACCCATCAAAGCCTGCCATAGGCACGTCTTGACCACGTGACTGCCATTTGGTCACAGGAGTGGTCAAGAGTCTGTGGGAGGCAGGAGACACAGGGTAGGGCTTTTTGGCTTTTGAGGGTCTCCCTGGTAATAAAGACCACTCAGATTAGCCACCCCTGGGTCTTGCAAATCTGAAAAATTACTGCTCTAAAAAGGAACAGCAAGTGAGGGGTAGAGGAAGTATTTTTTCCTCTTTTTCTTTCTCTTTCCCTCCTTGGGGAGAAAATCAGAAATCTTCCCCTGATCCCAATAATGAAAATGTGAGGCCTGGGAAGCTGGCCTTCCCTACCATTATTCTTAAGTTGTTTGTTCTCCTAAATAAATGTCCCCTCCAACCCCTAAACACTGAGTAACCCTTGAAAAACACAAAATACCTTTTAGAATTATTTTTCCCAGCTCTAGATCTAGCCACTAAACTGTTTATTGCTGTTTGTTCCAATGATTCAATGTGTATTAGTACATAAATTCCATACTAAGCACCTGGTGAATTCAAATAACACACACTGCGCTATGACCTTGAGATGCTTTCAAAGAAGAGTTGTCTCCACTTTCCTCTTCCAGAAAATTGGTTTCCAGGCTGAACAGTGACTCGTGTTTTGCGTCTGTGAACTCTTCAGGGGATGCTTGTGATGTGCCCGGTGGCCCTTCCCCATCTTCTTTTCCCTCAGGGTCAGCAGATAAAGCTACATCTGCAGTTTTGAGAAACATTTTATAAAATCATTTACTCACAAATTATACTTCTGTTGACAAAATTTATTTCCTTAGGCTATACCAACAATAATGTTCATTGATACTGTTTATATTTAGGTAAATTCAGGTAGAAAACATAGATTTCAAAATTAAGCCTAATCATCAACACATGATGTGTGATGGTGGGTTTTATGTCTTAATTTGGCTGGGACACAGTGCCCAGATATCTGGCCAAACATTATTTTGGATGTTTCTGCGAGGATGTTTTTGGATGAGCATTTTATTTATTTATTTATTTATATATTGAGACAGGGTCTGGCTCTGTCACCCAGGCTGGAGTGCAGTGGCATCATCTTGGCTCACTGCAACCTCCACCTCCTGGGCTCAAGTGATCCTCCCACCTCAGCCTCCTGAGTAGCTGGAACGACAGGCACGCACCACCATGCCTGGCTAATTTTTGTATTTTTCTGTAGAGATGGAGTTTCGCCATGTTGGCCAGGCTGGTCTCGAACTCCTAAGCTCAATCGATCTGCCTGCCTCAGCCTCCCAAAGTGCTGGGATTACAGGCGTGAGCCAGTTCTCTTTCTCATATACACACATATCCTATTGGTTCTGTTTCTCTGGAGAATTCGAATTAATATACCCAGTTCTAGTTCTAGGAACTTATTCTAAAATAGTAACTAGACATAGTACACTAAGATGTACGTGACAGGATGTTCAAAGCAGCACTGATTGTAAGAAATAACTGGGGGAAAAAAGGTCTATCAATAGGGTATAATCATATTTTTACACTGGAATACTATGTAATTAAGAAGCTAATGTGAATCCACAGTCACAGATATAGGAAGTTACAGAAATGTATAAGGCCATTATACAGATACACATAAATATATATACATACTCACATATATAATCATAAAAATGTAGTCTGAAAGGTTATATACAATGCTAAAGGTATTTATCTCTGGGTAGCAGGGACAGAGGGTAACTATATTACCCTCTTAAATGTTTACAGTAAATATATATTATTTTTATAATGATAAAAAATATTTTCATTTTTAAAAATCCAAAAAAGCAAAGAAAAATAGAAACAAACAAACTCCTAAGTGTAAGTCAATGAATTTTTATCTCAGTAAAACTGATCAGTAAAATACCTGGAATGATATATAATACCAGAACATATAAAAAAAAATAAGGCTGTAAGAAAAATAGGCATTAAAATAATGAGATGTAAAAAGTCACCCAGATATATTCAGACAATGGAATGCTATTCCAGCAACTAAAAGTAGTAAGCGACTAATACATGCACAACACAGATAAATTAGAAAAACATGAGAAGCAAAAACAGCTAGACACAAAAGGAGTCATACTGTATGATTCAATATATATTAATTTCTAGAACAGGCAAAACTAATCTATAGTGACAGAAGGCAGGTCAGTGGCTGCCTGATGCCAAGGGTGGGGAACTGATTGCAAAAGGACAAGAAAAATTTTTGGAGGTAATGGAAATGTTCTGTATCTTGATTTGGATGTATACCTTTGTCAAAACCCATAAGACTGTATATTTAAATTGGATATATTTTACTGTATGTAAATGATACCTCAATGAAGGTGATTTTGAAGTTAAAGAAAAAAGTCACCTTGAAGTCTGAGTGAGACAGAGTCCCTGAAGCCTTCCCTAATTTACACTGGCAGTGTTCAACCACTCTGCCTCTCTTCAACACCTTACATCTAGCTGTTCCATGCGATCGCAAATCTACTGTTTAAAAATTTTTATATATTTTTATGTCTATCTTCCATCAAACTTGGTCTCCCTAAGAGAAGAACAGTAACCTCTTCAATAAATTCAGACAGTCACAAAGAGAGAACTGTGTTCTCCTACCTCTATATTAGGAGGTCTTTCACTAGTACTGGTGAAGTCCCTGAAATTACAAGCAAAAATGTTATTTCTGCATAGTTGTGCTAAGAAGGTTCTGTTTCCATCAGATTCTCAAAGATATAATCAAACCCAACAAGGTTAAATCCCTATTTTGGATTCATGTCCTTTCATCCAACTCACACAGTATACAAGGTACCATGCCCATGAGATGAACTGTCTATAGTTCTGGCAAAGATGATGAGCCCATACTAAAGACACTTACTCTCTGGACTTTCAGTAGACTCTGCAGCCATCTCTTCTTCCACACTGACATCACTACCACCATCTTCATCGTTCATTTCTGCACCATCTACAATACTGTCTTCTTCCTCTTCCTCCTCCTCATCTTCCTCTTCTTCCTCAGAAACATTCTTTAATGTAGCAAGTAGTTTGTGGTAGCCAGAAACTTGTTCTGGTTCACTCTCTGATTCACTTTCAGAATCTGAAGAATCTGAACTCTCTGACTAAAAGGAAAAGGAGAACTTTAAGAACAAAAACTGCATTGTTCTGATTGTTACCCTAAAACTATCATCAAGCCAACATCTATTCAACGAAGCCCAAATTCAAATTTACTTAAAATTGCTAATCTAGCTATGATTCTAGAAGCTCTTCATATTCTCCAAACTGCTACTGCCCCACTTCTAAAACATAAAACTTCAGGTTATGAGATCTAATTTATGTCCCAGGCATTAGGCCATAGGTTTAATAGAACAACAGGATAATTACAAGACAACAAAAGAAAACAGGATTTTTTTTTTTTTAGTTTGTTGTAATATGATAGGCCCTTTGTTCATTCTGCACTGTATTTGTGACTCCTTTATGCTAACCAAAAAAGATATTCCCTCTTAGGATTCACTAAGAGCCCTCTGATAAGCCTCTGTAACGGCCTAATAGGCTAGTCTCCCTGGACAATTTCAAACTGTGGCTTCAGTATTAGATATCACAATGGCATTTTTATAGACATCTGCATTTAAAATTAAGTAATACTGCCAAAATAATAGCTTGCATCTGAAATCAAAAGGAATAGAAATGTAGTCAAGCTTTATTACTAGATATAATCTTAGTGGCAACAACCCAAAACCAACTATTAAAAAGAAGGTATAAAGCATTACCAGTTGACAAATCTGTGGTTTTGCTTCCTTTCTGGAAACCCTAAAAAGAAACAGGCAATGTTACATTCTAATTACTAGTATGTAGAAATTGGGAAAAGGTCAAATGAGATGTTAAATGAAAAAGGCAGAATATAACATTATAAATACATTTTGGATATAGTCATGCAAAAATTACACGTGCACTTGGGCAAGGCTGGCAAGAATATGATTAATAACTGACAAATGAAAAGTTTAAGGAGGTCACATGACAAACACTAGAGTCAGACATGGCTCTCATCCAAAAGAAGGATACAACTTGGCTAAATAAAAGATCTCGGGGTTCATGTTTTTCTAGCAAATTTCTTAATTAGAATGTCCCTCTAAGCTGGGAGCAGTGGCTCACATCTGGAATCCCGGCACTTTAGGAGGCCAAGGTGGGAGAATCACTCGAGCCCAGGAGTTTGAGACCAACCTGGGTAACATACGGAGACCCTGTCTCTACAAAAAATAAGAAAAATTAGCCCGGTGTTGTGTTGTGCACCTGTAGTCTCGGCTACTGGGAAGGCTGAGGCAGGAGGACTGCTTGAGCCCAGGAGGTGGTGGCTGCAGTGAGCCAGGATTGCAGCACTGGATTCCAGCCGGGGCAACAAAGTGAGACCCTGTCTCAAAATAAAAAAAAAAGAAAAAGAAAAAAAGAATGTCCCTAACTGATGATAAAGCAGCCCAAAGTAGCGGGATGAGCATTGAGATCATAACTGCACCTAGACATTTCTAGAGAAACCACAACTGCTAATACACTTAGTTCCTTATCGTAATTGCCTAAATCAATGATGTCCCAACAAATTCTTTAAAAATACACAAAACATATAATGTGACTATAACTAACAATTTATTGTATATTTTCAAATGGCTAGAAGAGCGGATTTTCAATGTTCCCAGCGCAAAGAATTGATGTTTGAGATGATGAATATGCTAATTACCCGGATTTGATCATTACACATTAGGTACATGTATTGGTATCAAAATATCACACTGTATCCCACAAATATGTACAATCATTTTAGATAAGTTAAAAATAATTATAAAAACAGGCCAAGGCGGTGGTTCACGCCTGTAATTCCAGCACTTTGGGAGGCCAAGGCGGGCAGATCACCTGAGGTCAGTAGTTCGAGACCACCCTGGCTGACATGGTGAAACCCCGTCTCTACTAAAAATACAAAAAATTGATCGGGTGTGGTGGCAGGCGCCTGTAATCCCAGCTACACGGGAAGCTGAGGCAGGAGAATCGCTTAAGCCCAGGAGACGGAGGTTGCAGTGAGCTGAGATCACGCCACTGCACTCCAGCCTGGGCGACAAACCGAGACTCTGTCTTAAAAAAAAAAAATTATATATATATTTCTACAAAAAATTCCTAGATCTCTGACCACACAAAAATCCGCCCCCACAGCCGGGCGCGGAGGCTCACGCTTGTAATCCCAGCACTCTGGGAGGCCGAGGTGGGTGGATCATCTGAGGTCAGGAGTTCAAGACCAGCCTGCCCAACATGGTGAAACCCCATCTCTACTAAAAATACAAAAAATTAGCCGGGCGTGGTGGCGGGCGCCTGTAATCTGAGCTACACGGGAGGCTGAGGCAGGAGAATCGCTTGAACCCGGGAGGAGGCAGAGGGTGCAGTGAGCCAAGATCGCGCCATTGCACTCCAGCCTGGGCGACAGAGCGAAACACCGTCTAAAAAAAAAAAAAAAATCCCTCCCCCCACACAACTGGTGTGTCTCTTAGCATGAAATTACGGGCTCAACAAAAAGGCCCGCGAAGCACTCAATCTCCCGGCGGGATGGCGCCAGAATCTCCCCAGCCGAGCACAGCAGGAGCCAGGGAAGCGTGAGAAAAGGCCGGAGCAGCACTATACGGGAGGCCAGAGGACCAAACCCGAGGATACATCTCTGGCAACTGGGGAACCCTGCCACGCCCCTTCAGACCTGTCATAGAAGGGATGCTCCTCGCCGAAATCTCGAAGATGTTTCTTCTGCTTTTTAGTTAGGGTATTGAGTAGCTGGCTCTGGCTCCGGCTCCCGCGTTTGCCCATAGCGAAAACGTCAAGTTTGCCCACTTGCAAGAGTCGCGTTTTTCACCAGGAAGTTGTCCAGTCAACACAAGCACGTGGGCTCGCTGACGGCGCTTTACGGCGAAAGCAAGGTGCCATAAAGCAGATCCGCTTTACGTCGCGCTCGTACGACAGGCTTAGAACATCCGGTTCCCGATTCTGCCCCCTACCGCAGCTCTTTGAAAGCACGGGCGTTGGTTCCCAGGTGTTCTCAGAGCCCTGGAACCTGGGCAGCTGGGCTTCCCGGGTTGCGTGAGTCGGGCCATGAGCTTTGTGCTTGTGTTTTGGTTATGGAAATCAGTCTGCGTAAATGTGTAGCAGCGGAGATAGTCGAATGCAGTGACTTTACAGTATACTGCAATAAAAATATAAACCAACATTTAAGGGTGCCTGAACATCTCGCTTCATCACCACAACAGTGTACGGGTAGGTCTTGTTAATAAGCCTGGTGTTGCAGATGAGGAAACTGGTGCTTAGAAAAGATAACACGCTAGCGGCCGGGCGCGGTGGCTCACGCCTGTAATCTCAACACTTTGCGAGGCCGAGACGGGCGGATCACCTGAGGTCAGGAGTTCGAGACCAGCATGGCCAAACATGGCGAAACCTCGTCTCTACTAAAAGTACAAAAAATAGCTGGGCGTGGTAGCGGGCGCCTGTGATCCCAGCTACTCAGGAGGTGAGGCAGGAGAATCGCTTGAACCCGGGACGTGGAGGTTGCAATGAGCCGAGATCATTCCACTGCACTCAAGCCTATTCCAGCCTGGGCGACAAGAGCGAGACTCCATCTCAAAAAAAAAAAGAAAGAAAGAAAAGATAACACGCTAGCAAGAGAAGAGAGAAAAACCTCAACTGATGCAACCGCATGCTTTTACCCATTAGGGTCTGCCGCCTGCGTGTGTTATATCAATCATGGGGCCCACAAGTCTGAGATTCCCACCCTCACCCTACTCTCGCGTTTTCTGAAAGTATTGGAAGAATCCCTGCAAACAAATCTGTTCCAGCATTCCTCATTTAACAACAGCAGAAACACATCTACAGAGGTAAAGTGACTACTGAAATCACCCCAGTCAATGCTAGAAAAGGCTGTGAAACCCAATCCAGTGTCTCATAACTGAACTCGGACAAAAGGGGATGGAAAAGCTTTTGAAGGTAAAGGAACCATCTTACATTTTGATCATGCTGGTAGTTACACCTTGTATACAATAAGAAAAGTTAAACTGTACAATTAAAGTGGGTGAATTTTAATGTATGTAAATAACACCTAAATAAACAGGAAAAAGGAAAAATATAAAAGTAGACTCAGTATTCTAGGGATTTGCAAAGTGTGCAGGGCTGCTTGAGACCACAGGATAAAGATGGTGAGACCCTTTTCCTAATAGTAACTTATGATACCACGTTCTATAGAAACGGAGTGCTTAAATCATAAGCCGCAGAATTCACTTGAATATTTAAGGTAAAACAGGAGCGTCCAAAATAAGAGAAATGAGAAGCAAAATAATAGCTCTGCTATTGGAGTGCTACTGTGGGAAATCTGGGTTTTCCCTGATGCTATGTCACACCATAGAAGTTGTAATAAAACTATTAGAATGTGATTCTTGTCAGTTCTAGTGACCATCTACTATTCTTAATTAGATTCGGAAGCTGGAGTGGGGAAGGGAGGACAGGGCCAGAGAATATAAGGAACACATGCAAACAGTGTGGGTGGTGCCCAGCAGCTGGGCCAGCCAAGGAACCCATAAATAGCCATTTGTCTTCTATGTAATTTCAAGATAAAAGGTACAGTCACTTAGGTCAACAAAAGCCTGTTTGCAAGATGTCATCATATATTTTAAGGTGCTGACCACAGTATAACTTGGCTATAACAATAAAGAGCCATCCTTTTTCCCCCTCCCAACATATCCCAAGTGCCCCAGTTTCCCTCCCCAGAGGCAGCCACTTTCTTGGTGTTCTTCCAGAGATCTTCTATGAAAGCTATATTCTCAAGCACTTGAGGTGACTCTTACTCTCCTGGTTTCCACACCCTTGTGGTCTTGTGTACAGGTCTAGACGGTTCTCAGGTTCAGGTAAAAATTTACCCTAGCCCCACCCAAGCAGTCTCATCATTGGCTCACAGGGTAATGGAAAAAGAAGCCCTTTTTGTCCTAAAAATATTTATATTATCCTTTGACAACATAAAAAGGGATCCTTTGTGAAAATTTAACCGAAGAGCCAAGAATATAAGCATTTCTCTCACCCCGCCCCCTCCGCCCCGTGAAAGTTCTCTTAGTAAAACCTGCACAAAGATGATGTATATGCCAACAAATGAAGGCCTTAGGAAAACTGTAATGAAGACAAAATTTGTTCTTCTTTCTTCTTCCCTCCCTCTGCCCTTGCGTTTCCCTCCTGCAAAGTTTTCTTTTACCTCTGCTCACAGCAACTCCGTATTTTCAGTGTTAAAGGCAGTCCAGGAAATAACCCTCTGTATCAGTTTACAGATAGCTGTTAATGAATTAACAAGTTACTTTCCTTGGGATATTTGCAATTTCCAGAAGATTCTCTATGATAATGATCTCAAGGAGTGGGAAAGGGATAGCTATCCCTTAGGACAAGAATATCAGAATGTTTTGGTATCAGTTAATAATTTAAAAGAAAAAGATGTTTTATATGGCACATTTTAAGTGTATGCAAAAGTAGACAAAATGGGAGAATGAACTCCCGTATACCTGTTGCTCAGCTTCAGCTACCAACTCAAGGCCATCTTGTCTCATTTATATGCCCAACCACTGCCCTGTCCCTACTCTGCATTATTTTTGAAGCAAATCCCAAACACCATATTATTTCATCTGTAAATATTTTAGTGTGCATTTCTAAAAGTTAAGGGTTTTTTTTTAATGTAGCCTCAGTGGCATTATTCAACCTAAAAAAACTGAAGATAACTATTTAATATAATCGTATATACTGCCAGTGTTCGCATTTTTGATTGTCTCATAAATGTTGTCTTTTAAAAATACTTTGTTGGTTTAACATGTTATGCTCTTCTCTATATTTCTTATGAATTGATTGTTGGATCTAGAAGTTTGATCAGACTTTGTTATACTCGGTATTTTATACTTCCATCAGAAGGCATATGATGTCTGTTTGCCTTTCTTTCTGTGATGTTACCAGACATTGATGCTCAATGTCTAAATTCATTAATTCATGAATATGTTATAATTCTATTTCAGGGAGTGATACTCTGATTCTGTCATTTATTCTTTACTTAGTTGCTGAATTCTTGTTGTGAAGACAAATTTCTACCTTAATTAAATTTTAGTTACCCAGTGGTACAGTTTATATAGGAAAGAATAAATGCTTGATTTTTTCCCTTCATTTGCCAATTTTCAACGTAAGAAGTTGATCACTAGATTTAATGGTGGCCAATTAAGTTTTGGTTTTTATTTTTAGTATCATTATGAATTCATGGAGTTGTACACATTGATATATTCTAATTGTTTGTAAATATTATGATATATATCATTTGGAAGTACTTGACATACAGCTAAAATGTTTAAAGACACAAGTCAGTCACTTTCTAATGCAAAATACAGAAAGTAAGCAGAGGTCTATCTGAGATTCTCAACAGAGCTACGGGGAACACTGCTTGAGGATACATCTCAGATGCTGGGGATGTTTGAGATTTAATTTTTTTTTGAACAAGGTCACATAGTTTCAAGATATGTTGAGAGGAAGCCATGTATAGCCAAAGGTATGACTCTCTAATGGTGAAAGTCAGACACCTCAGCTTCTGATTTGGGAAGATTCTAGGGAAGGAGTGTGTGTGTGTGTGTGTGTGTGTGTGTGTGTGTGTGTGTTTTCCTAGTAGCCTTAAATTAGACAGTTTCCTACATACAAGAGCAGCTCTTCTACAACATGTATACACGTTTGTCTATGTACAGACCCAAAGCAATCCAGCCTCTTCCCGAGACTGCTGGCAGAAATCAGTCTGTCACTACCCTTATAAAATTATGGAATTAGCTCACTTATTTGTTTAAAAAAATATTTACCTAACACTTAGGTGCCAGTTACTATGCTGGCAGCCAAAGCTAGGAGAAAGAATAAGATCATGCTAGTCTCCTCAGGGAGTTCACAGTCTTGTCTGGGTGTAGGTAAGTACACAGACAATTACAATACACTGTGCTGAATGCTGAAATGAACAATGCTGGATGCTAAGGAATCTGCAAGGACACATTTACCCAGGTGGGGGGATGCTGGTCTCAGGCTGAGCATGTGTCAGCCAGACACATTCATTGAACACTAGTATCGAACTCAAAATTGATCGAAATTATAGATATGAGGCTGTATGAGTTGTGTCTCCTGACCTCATCAACAGTATAAGTGCGTGTGTTCAAGACAGGATATGACGGATATAGGACAATAGGAAATTAGGAAGCTGTGTAGTCATCGGATTCCACAGCATTTATTGTATGTGGAGCAATAAGCTTCTAGGTGGAGCAGACTTGAGAAGTGAGATTATGTCTGCGAAGAGCAAAGCTTTGTGATGCACGCTACATAACATAAAAATACAAAATATGAGTACATATGGCCCCTGCCCTTTCCATTCATCTGTACCCGTAAGAAGCATCCACTGTGAAACTCAGAACCTGGAATATAGTGAACATTTATAAATATGTTTTATCAGGTGTATCAGGGATTGATTTACATTAAGTTTAGCTTAAAATGGAAAATATTTTATCATATTACTTTAGTTGAGAACAAGCCTTAAATGCTGTTAGAGGGCATCAAGTTTTGCATTGCTCCCTCTAGTGGGACGTTGGTATAACTACATACTATTTTTCGTTTGTTCCGGCAAGGGCTCAGCAGTTCATACATTGATTAGCAGTTACTGTGTTCCAGGAATGACACTGGGCATCAAGGATTTAAAAAGCTCAAACATCAGACTTTTCCCTTGAAGCTCTCAGAGTCTAATTGGGAGACAAAGCAATTAACAAAGAATGACATTGTCATGGGCTAAAAGATGTACAAAAGGGTTAAAGGAACCCAGAGGATAAAGAAACTCATTCTGCCGTGGAGAAGAGGGAAAAGTTTGTGGGGAGCTGCACAGAGGATGGGGCTGAGTCAGGGTTTCCTGGGGGAATAAATAGGAAGAGAGAATTCCAGGTAGAGGCAATAGCATGAACAAAAGCATAGAGACGTGTTTGGATAACTGCAAGTGGTCCACGTCACTGAGGTGGACGGGCAGGAGCGGAGGGGTGAGAGAGCAGGCAGGTGAGGAGCCAGTCCATGAAAGGCCTTGGATGCCTTGCAGAGAAGTTGACATCCAATCCCATAAAAGGTGAGGAGCTGATAAGGGATTTCAAGCAAGGAAGTTATGTGATCAGATTTGGAGTTTAGAGAAATCACAAGGATGTCTGGTGTGGGTGTCAAGGCTATTAAATCTTCCTTTCTGATGCCTTACCTGAGCAATTAGTTTGCTTTGGATGCTGCCCACCACGACTTTGGAGACTTTTTCAGCTGGGCGCTGTGGCTCATGCCTGTAATCCCAGCACTTTGGAAGGCCAAGGTGGGTGGATTAATTGAGATCCGGAGTTCAAGACCAGCCTGGCCAACATGGTGAAACCCCATCTCTACTAAAAATACAAAAATTAGCCAGGTGTGGTGGCATGCGCCTGTAATCCGAGCTACTTGGGAGGCTGAGGCACGAAAATCGCTTGAACCTGGGAGGTGGAGGTTGCAGTGAGCCAAGATTGTGCCACTGCATTCCAGCCGGGGCGACTTTGAAGACTTTTTCATATGTTTACCAAGTGCTTCCTCCTACTTCTCAACGTTTATTGAAACCAGGATCTCAAGTCTCTCCTGGTATAATTATCATATTTTGAGACTGTAATGAGTTCAGTTTACCAGAAACATCCATGAAATCCACACTATCCATGCTGGTCACTATGTGAATATAGTTGTAATATGATGGAATCACATGGGTGAACCCAAGGGTCCAGCTCTCCACAGCTCTTAACTTCTTATGTTCTCCCTTTATCCCTGTGGGCTCAGAAACACTGCATCCATCTGCCCAACAAGTGCCCAGATAATTCTTATTTTTTATTTATTTATTTTTTTGAAACAGGGTCTCACTCTGTTGCCCAGGCTGGAGTGCAGTCATGTGATCATGGCTCACTGCAGCCTCTGCCTCTCTGGTTCCAATGCTTTTCCCATCCCAGCCTCCCGAGTAGCTGGGATTACAGGCGTGCACCACCACACCTGGCTAATTTTTTTTTATTTGTATTTTTAGTAGAGATGGATTTCGCCATGTTGGCCAGGTTGGTCTCGAACTCCTAACCTCAAGTGATCCACCCACCTTGGTCTCCCAAAGTGCTGGGATTACAGGCATGAGCCACCATACCCAGCCAGTGTCCAGATAATTCAATTCACATATTAAGCTATAGATAGATTCCCCTTAGACATCTAAGTGGAAAGGTCCAGGTATGTGGCACGTCTGGAGTTCAGGAGGGAGGTCCAGGCTGCCAAGATGACCAAGCATATCTGAGAGTGGTCAGTGTATGATTGGGACTGAATGAGATTACTTAGTATAAATACAGAGAAGAAGCCTGAAAACTGAGCCCTGGGGTAGCTGCGAATTTAAGACACAGGACAGATGAAGAAGAACCAGCAAGGTGACTAAGGCGGAGCAGCCACTGGGGGAAGAGGAAAGCTGGTGTTGTCTCCCATTTATGGACTGATCCTTCTCAGGAAAGGCAGGTTTACAAAAGAGTTAAGACTGAGGATGCTGGATTCACATCGATCTGGATTCAAATCCCAGTGATGCATTAGGTGCTAAATGACTTTTACACCTCATACAGGGGACTGGGTGCAGTACAGAACCTGGGGAGTGTTTGTTTGCTGAGTAATCATTGATTCTGTACCACTGCACTCCGGGGATATATTAAGCGCCAAGGGAATTTATGTGAAAGAATAAAACAAAGTCTCTGGCCTCAGGGAGCTCACAGTCCAGAGAAAGGGAGCAGTCATAGAAGCCACTGATTCTCCACAACATCACAGTGTGATAAATTCTCTCATGAAAGTGTGAGCCATCACTGAGGGAACAGAGAGGAGGGAGTGATTAATCCAGCCTAAGGTGGCCTGACTTACATGTGATGCATTTTTTTTTTCTTTTTCGCCTGTTATGTGCCATTTTGCCCAAGAAAATCATGACTCTTCTGAGCACCATTGATTAATTTATGTGATGACTTACAAGAATTTGTTTATTTTTGTAGGGGGAGAAATAAGGATAAAAAATCCCCAGGGTACAGATTGTGGTCCTGCTTTTTAAAAAATTAAGTTAGGAACTACACTCTTGAATGAAACTGAGTCTATAATTGCCTATTAGCCCAAATCAATGTTCTCTCCCTTTTGGCTGTTACTTTGTAACTTGGACATCCCAGCCTTAACCCCTGAGACTATTACATCTGGTGTGGTAGGCTTCAGCGATTTTAATGTTTTATTTGGGCAGTTATTTACCTTCCATTTTGGGGGCAGCTTTTCTTCTTTAGATAGTGAAGCCCCTAAAACACCAGCTTTTCTCATATTTACTTTAACAACCATATCCACTTCTCATGAACAAGATTTTCTATCATTTTCTTGTACATTTTTGTTTCTTCTTACTTTCTTCGTTATGCATTCATTCTGGCTAGAACTAAAATTTTTAGAAATAAAATTTATAACTAAAAATGTTCTTTCAGCTGGATGCAGTGGCTCACGCCTGTAATCCCAGCACTTTGGGAGGCTGAGGCAGGCAGATCACTTAAGATCAGGAGTTCAAGACCAACCTGGCCAATGCGGCAAAACCCTGTCTCTACTAAAAATACAAAAATTAGCCAAGTGTGGTGATGTTTGCCTGTAATCCCAATCCCAGCTACTCAGGAGGCTGAGGCAGGAGAATCACTTGAACCCAGGGGGCGGAAGTTGCAGTGAGCCACGGTCACACCACTGCACTCCAGCCTGGGCAACAGAGTGAGACTCCACCTCAAAAAAAAAAAAAAAAAAGTCCTTTCATGAGTTTATTATAAATTCTTGCACTGGAAATTCCACAAAGGCAGATTGCAAAACTGGTTGTAATTCAGTGTTGAGTGCAGTGGAATAGTACTACTCTTATTCTGCTAACTAAGCTCCTCTAGCTCTGTTTGAAGACACACTAGGGATTTGGGAGCCAGATAAATGTTTGGAAAATTTTGTTCTCCAGCCCTAAAGTAACTGTAACTGTAATTCCTTTGATGGCTAAAGTAGATGACGGTGAATATATTTGGGACAGGACAGGTTCTAGTGCAAAGAGAGATGAGGGCAGCCTGGGCTAGGTCTGGACATTGTCTGCTGGAATACAAAGAGAAATTTTTTTCTCAACCACACAGGAATATACCCTCGAACCCATGTTGGCTCTTCAAGAAACAAAAACACTTTAAAAATCATTAAAGGAAAGGAAATCCTGAGAATTCTGTATTCCTGATTTAAAAAATGAAGACACTAGACTTTTTTCCCAAGAAAAGATAGTTAAGATTTATTTCCTAAGTAGGATATGCTATTTGAAGAATAATCATTCTTAAAAGTTGTCCCTGTGTTTCAGTCTTTAATGAAAAGGACTGAGTATCTTTTAATATGGTATTCTCAGTGAGGCTGAGCTTCTACAGGGTTAGATTAGCAGGAAGTCCATTCCTTCCCCTGGTTTGACCAAGTCTCTCAAAAATGCTAACCCAGTCCAAAGGGTAATCAGTCCTGATTACCCTCATCTTGAGTAGTTGCTGTTGAAATCTGGTTGTGTTTCAGGGGGCAAAAGCAGACATTCTCCCCCATTCTCCCCTTTCTTCTTTCCCGGCTCCCTGCAACTTGTGATACTCTGCTTCATGTCTGCCATGCCAGGACTAGCTGTCAATGGCACAGCTCTTTAGGGTCCAAACTCTTCAGTTCACAAGTGCTAGCCATTTCCCTAGCAGTCCCATAGGGTCAGGTGAATGGGTTGGAAGGAGGTGTCAGTGTCAGCTGCATGCTGTTTCTAGAACCAGCTCCCCCTCTGATGGGTTCTAGGCCCTTCGTCACCCGTCCAGAGTCTCCTCTCTCGTGGTGAAGCTATTTCAGAGGGCTTTTCACCACTGTCTGTCATTGAGCCTCTGTCAGAGAATCCCTAGTTCATCTGACATGTTCTGGTAACCCTGAATCTCAAAGAGGCCAGGTCAGTTATGCTCAATTTGGGCTATGATTATTGTTATTGAGCACTATTTGCTGTCTAAGCCT